>NW_010972676.1:7175283-7183928 GCF_000737465.1 Haliaeetus leucocephalus
GGGGGGGGGGGGGGGGGGGGGGGGGGGGGGGAAATCACTTACTGCTATATCAGGATCCAAAGAGAAAAGATTTAGTCGCTCTGTATTTCGAGAGGCTTTCACTGTTTCTTCTGTTTCTGTAATGTACTGTGGTGACAGATAATAAATTAGTTTTCTGCACAAGAACAGAAATCCATAGAGTTGTTAGACTTCTAAATGAATGATCAATGTTTCACTTTTAACAACACTTCTCATTTCTGCAAAGCACCTTCAAACACTCTTTGAAGGTTATATGCTTGTGAAGCAAGATTTTCAGGCTGTGATATACTTCTAAGGAACACCAAATAGATCAATTAAGTAATTCAAGTTCATGTATGTTACTAAAGACTCCATTGTATAAGATGTCAGAATGGTGGATCACTGCACTGAAATCACTTTAGGGATTCCCAAGTCGAGGAAAAAAAGCCCGACAGTTCCACAGAAAACCACTTGTGTCAGGGGGAGGGCAGAAAGGGGAGCAGGAAAGTGCAGCTCAGCCTTACAGGTGGGCAGACAGACAGATCGCAGTGTGTCACCCAAAGCCATCCTTCTGCCAGAAGGCAGGGTCAGTCACACTCATTTTATTTCTGATGGACACATGTGTAAGTTAATAATAAGCTCTCTGATAAAACCAACTCAACAACCTCTTGATGCCATTTGGTGCTTTCCTACCCTGCCATTTAAAAGTTTATCCTTATGCCTAACTTTGATAATTTTTTCCCCACTATTTAAGCCCATTCATCTAACATGTGAAGTATGCCCTACACATTCCCTTCCCCTTACAGATCCCTCATGATATCTCTGAAACCTTTTTTCTCAGTCTAAGTGTGCTCACTTCCTTCAGTCTTTCTTTGCACTTTGTTTTTCCTAACTTCTTTTTATTTTTCAATCTCTGAACTATTAACGGAGTCCACAAATTTTCTGATTGCCCAAGACTGAGTACAAACCTTAGCTGACATGGTACAGGCTATGCTCTTGTTCAGGTCCCATTCAATGTTTTGTGTTTTTCACAATAGCATGAACATTGCTGATACACATTAAGTAACAAGCAGAAGCAGCACAGCAAGACCAAGAGCTCTATAACAGGAATTAGCCATATAAAGGGCAATACAAGCATCGCACAACCTGCAGACCATCTATTTTGGCCTTGCAGGCCAGCAGTGGTCTTTGAGATATCTTTAAGATACCTTTGAAATATCTGCATTAACTAAACCATTAGAAAGTATCTATCCACAGACAAGATGATCAGATACTACTGTTGTCCTTAATACATAAACTCAGTTACATTTTATTTGGTTGGTTGGTTGTTTTGTTTTTATTCTGGGTTTGTTGTTTTTTTTTAAATTCTAGGTGACCACTTCATATATATGAATACAGCCTACAGTAAAACCTAGACCAAATTCTGTCCTCATTTGCATATACAGCTTTCAGTTCAAATCTGTGGGAGTAACATCCTCAAATAGCATTTGGCTGTGTAGATAGACAGTATCTATAGTAGCTTACTGACAGAAGATTACAAAACAGATCATACATTCATTTAAGAAAAAGCAGTGAAATATTTCCAATCTAGCTTTTTATCAAAAAGCTTCTTAGCACCATCTACAATTATCTCATTCACATGAAGCAGTTTATGAGATCCAGAGGACAAAACGCCTCCCCTGATACTACACGCATCTTTCAATGAAGTTACAGAAGGTGATGAGCAGCTCACAGCTCATTTCCTTGCAAGTCACACAGGAAATCTTGGCTCTCCAAGGGCCAAACTCTTTTGAAATGCAGTTAAAAAGAGTAAATATTTCACAGATCACTGCAGGGACCAGATCCTTACTGACTTTGCAGGTCTAAATCAAACCTCTCTAGGGAACACCCAATTTCTTTACATCCAGTGGAGCTTTTTCTCATTTAAACAAAGCCACCAGCTGTTCAGAAAGAAAAATTTCCCGTCATTTGTCATGGCTCTAACAATCACAACAGTCTGTGCTATATTTTCAAACCTTTCACAACATTAATGATCATCTATTGGCAGGCATTTTTCACCTACGTAGCACTGTCCACTAAGCTTGTAAAGATAAATATACCATCCATTACTTTTGCAAAGTCTGGGTGCAAGGTGTTCTCTGAAGAATCAGTCTCTTCTTGAGAGCAATCATAATTCACCGAAACTTCTGCAGGGTCTTGAAAAGAAGAAAAAAAATGCAAATCTTTTTGTTATACTTGCTATTACCATTGGGTTTAAAAAAGAAGAAGATCTATCCCCATGCTGTACCTTTTTATTCCCTTTAGTATCATCAGGCTAACAAATGGAAGAGATATAATGTAAACCTCTGTCCTCCTCAACCTCATCTCCCACTGCTGCTTACTGTAACTTAGTCTATATTTAAGCTTTCAAACAAGAGGCCTGACTCTACTCAGTGAAATGTCTGACACATTCATCCATGACAAATATTCATGCCCACAACAAAGACACCTTCCTTTGCTCTCTCAGTCCCTTCTGAGGCAACACCGAGGGTTTATGTCAACTGAAAGATTTTGGACTTGCAGTAAAGTGAGTCCTCAGTGAGGCAGACAGGACCTTACCCACTCTTTGGGAAGGGGAGGGATGCAGTCTGAACTCCATGAGCTGCAAATCTATGGATCCAGAGGACAGCACACTACAGCAACCCCTTTGCTTTACTTAGCTCACCAGGACTGTTCTGCTTTCACTAGGTAATTCAATGTGAAACAAGCCATTTACAGCCATTTAGGGCTTTTCTGCCAAGAAAACATCATGCCTTTTGACAAGTTAACTCCATAGCACATTCCTGTTGCTTGTTATCAGGGTTTTTACCAGTAGAGGCTTCTGTTTTCTGTTAGAGTTACGTCTTTGACCTTTTATGCACATATTTCTTCCTGTTTCATTAATATCCCTTATGGGTGGGATTTTCAGAAGTACTTCTCTGATTCTGAAGTGCAAGTCTCTTGTGCCTCCAAATTATAAAAACATCTTTGACTATATGAAGAGTATCCTGTCCCTCCAAAATCAGAATTTACTATAAACACCAGGCTGAAGTCTTCAATTAGCTCTGAACTTCCCCAAGATTCAGATGCATGTGGATTCAATGCTTTGATTCAGCTCAGAACACAAGCAGTTCAAATCTGTATTAAGGTTTCAAGTGTTTTCAGTCTTAGAATTTCAGCTGGGGTTCATCCAAACTGAACATGGATTTATTATGTGGAGGAATGAGTTACTGCCACATGAAGAGTGCAGTATAACAGAGCATCCAATTCTTTCTTCCACAGTGAAAGCATATTAATACGCAAACTCACAAAAGCAAGAAATGAAAAGTCAATAAGCTTCCAGGGAAAGAGCAATATACCACAGCCGGGATTTTTTTTTAACTATTAGCTCCAGATTTTTAAAGAAAATAAAATGCTGGAAAAAGAACTGATCTAACCTCTTTCCAGTACAAAACTCTTTAAAATCTTCAGGCTTCCAAGACAGTAAAACACAAAGTACTAGCAAGATCATTGACAGAGAGGACTATATTTGAAAAAGAGCTGCATAGGCAAGGCAGAGCCATGTTGCTCCTGCTGACTTTGTGGGGAGCAGCTTTACCTCCCCCACAGCCTTTTGAAAATGATCTGTGGGGAGTTAGCTGACATTGTTCAAGGATTGCCAAAAGACTGGTGCTGCTTCATTAGAAATCAATAGGTGCAGAATCCATTACAGACTTAGGCAGTTAAAATGACTCAACAGTGATATTTGAAGGTTCAATTTTTTGCATTTGATTAAAAACAAAACCAAAAAACAATGAAGAGACTATTCACTCTTACCAAGTTTCAGATCAGTGAGATCTGCACTTTTCCTCTCCTGAATGGTTCCCTCTGGATTTATTTGCAGGATTTTGTTGAGAGTGAAAATCCAGTCATCCATATCCTGCTCATTTTCAGCTGCCAGCACAAAGTATGTGAGGTCATTCATTTTCAACTCAAAGGCATGTTTCCTAAGCCTGTTATTCTGTTGGAACAAAAGGAAAAGAAAAATAAACACTAGAACTAATTATAAAAAGGTACTGAAAAAGGCATCCATGAGATGAGACTTCTATATGGCCACTCCTTAAAAATAACATTCAAGCAAAATTCAGTGGCTTTAAAAAAAAAAAAATCCAAGTAATGTTATATTAACGCAAATTTATGTGAATTTAGTGTTGGGTCTTTGTGCATCTAAGATCTTCTATGGCCAAATATATGTCTTCTATTTAGCCATAGAAATCTAAGACTATGGACGATAACACTTCAAACTACAGTAGGGAATAACTCCCAAGTGGAATAATGAAAGACCTCTAATGGCAAAGTACAGCATTGCTACATAAGTATATATGAGTTGCGTGGAGAGAATACCTCTAAAGCCCAAGTGTCCTACACCTTACCAGCACATCAGACACTCAAAAAGATATTAAGTATTGCTAAGTCATACAAATATTTGCTCAGTGGGAACAGTACTGAGTTCACCAAATTCAAACTAGCAAGCAAGCAAAGCCAACACGTGGTCAAAGACTGTTCCATCCCTGGCTGCTGAGATTGGACCTGAATAGGTCTAAAGGTAATTGTGAACAATTTATAAAATCTTCTGTTTTGAGGTATTTGGGGATGCTGCTAACAAGCTACATAAAGGTAACTTTCTGAGCATCTAATGAAGTTAGAAACATTGCGGTTAGGATGAGAACATGTCTACATAATTTTATTTTTATATTTTTCTGAAAGAACTTCTGGATGATATGAGTCTAAACTTGGAATGGAGCTTAACTAGTAAATCTCTCCAGAAGATTACAATAGGACAAATTCCTCCATGTGAAAAGATTACAATGGGTACTTCCTACTGCCACCTTTTTATTAGAAGGATTTTAAAAGTGACTAAGGCGATTACAACAATTCTTTGCAGAAGGCAAAAGGTGAGGTATAGTGCTGTTCAGTCACCGCAATGCTATCCTTTCCAAGTAGAGAATAAGAGCCAATGCTCAGTATACTGGCAACAGATTGAGTTCTAAGATCTGTTCTGTATCACCAATTTTACCTTCAGTAGATGGTTAATCCATCAATTTTTGTCATAAGAATTAACAGGTGCTTAGTTACTGAAATAGCTCAATAAAATTAAACAAAGTGATGTGATCTAATATAAGGTGCTTCATTCCTCAAATTTATCAAATTAGTGAGGCTTTTATCTCTTAGTATTATGGAAGCAGTTGCGTCAATTGTCTCTCCTCCTTGCTTAAATCCGAAAGAACGCTGACGTGTCCTACCCCCTATTACTCCATCCAACTTTTACAACCACTGACTACAGACATCAGTGCCACCTTTTCAATATTCCAGAAAATGGCCATCACTTTGTTGACACATCTAACGTTGGACTGATGCTGGCAAATGAAAATCAATTAATCCGCCCCATAAGTAGTCATTTCACTCAATTTTATTTTTCTTCATTAACAGTCCCAAATAACATGACAATGGTATCCTGTAGTTCTACAAACTATAACTATTTCTCAGTACAGTTCTGTACCAACAAGTTACTAAGAATAGCTTCTAAGCCAGATGGTGAGATGATAGTGATATTTTTAAGAAGAACAGAGACAAAATCTGATACTGATTAGCAGAGGAGGAGACCAAGAACCCAAAACATTGAGAATAAAGTTCCATGAACATTTTTTTTTTATTCCAGCAGCAGAGATGATTTAGAAGATTCCTACCCAATCTGTTTTTAATCACTTGCTCCAGTCCTTATATTACATGTGATGACCCAGCTCAGGAATCAGTTAAGACTGAACAACTTCTTCTGGAGCTACTCGGGTCAACAGAGTCAGTCAAATCTTGGCTTTTCAAACTGACTTGGGATTGTGTGTGTGTGTATGTGCACGTGCGTGTATTGTTTTTTAGTTCTGCTACTGGATATTCTCTTGGTAGGAAATCGTTTTCCTCTCAAGTACTTTACTGAGGTGAATATTCTTTCAGGGCTATAAATTTTAGTTCACCCAACATAGGGCAAGAATAGGGTTGGGTTTTGCAGCAATTGGTTCTCAGATGTCCAATACTTTTCTTGATCCTGAAATCACTCTAATGCTCCAATCACTGCATACATTCAAATTAACGTAAAACAAGGACTAAAATTTCACTGAAACCTGTTTTTACTGATATAACATGAGGGCTTGACCAAGAGCGAGAAGTTGAACAAAACTATGCCAAGAATCTTAGGTAGGGAACATTCAAAACTTTTAAAGATAGATTATTTGTATAAGTGGATTACGTATACCAATTTATGCACAATGTATAAAGAAAAACACTACATTTCAATTTATCTTCAGAAAGTACAGAGAGTATTAAAATGAATGCATTTCTTGTCTATATTATGTACTTCCCCTTACAGACATGGCCAAGATCTTTAAATCAGGTACTGTAACACTATTAGACGTTATCTAATAGAGCAATACATCTCGCATGCTGAATCTTAAGAACATTAGGGCAGGAAAACTTCCATATCCACTTTTCCATCTGCACTTCAGACTTCTGGCAAGCAGATGAGATCTACAGCAAAGTCTTTGTTTCAAATCTAAAGCCAACTACTTTCATCCTGACCAGTTAAGAGGAAAGAAAAAAAAAAAAAAAGGTACCATTTCTCGGTTTGCTTCTCTCTTAAGTTCTTCCATATGGTGTGTGAACCCTGAGGCTGACTTGTAATCTTCAACACTTAATTTCAAGTTTAAAATTTCTTCCAGAAGGAAATAATACAAGATTCAAAAAGAAACTATGGATGAGCTATAAATGAAACATCAGGCTAAGTCTAACACCTGCAGGGTCATTCTTCTAAAATAACAGTATTGTTTTGGAAGTATTTTGTATTTTATCTGGAGATGATTTCTCCAGGATGTTTACTACAATTTAGATATTCAACCTTTATCAAACAGGAGCTCAAAGTCATTCACAGAGAGTTAAATGATTTATAGTGGTATTAAAACTCATTAAATCAGAACTTTCACATCCCAGTTTTCCTCTAAATCTTCAGTTTTACCCAACTCTTTCTCTACATTCTATGGTCTCCTTCCTTATGGCAGCTCTAAGTTAGGTTTTGTTTTTCAGCCTTATGATTCTAAGTTCATCACAGACTTTGATAGCTGATGATACTTGCCCTATTACCCCCTTGGGTAAGACTCTCACTTCTTGCTAGTGAAGACAGCTCATAAATTTGTGCATCCTATTCTAAATGTCAATCGAAGAACAATCACGAAAACTAGTGTCTGGGGGTAGGCGAGAGGAGAACACACAGTTCAAACAGTTTGGGACAATTTGCAGGAACGCTGTAGATTTAGAAAGCAGCTGTCAAAGTTCAGGAGGAGGATTTGAAAGGTTTCTTGAGCTTTTTTGTCAGAGGTTAGTCAAAAAGGTCAGAAATCTTGCAGTCAAGACATTCTGCTATCATGGAGTATCATCAGAAACAACACAGCAGAACAGGCACCCTCTGGGACAGCATTAAATCTGTACCTAAAACCACACTACCGGGACGTTCAGGGCTTAACTAGAGCTCTGGCTGAGACCCATCTTAAAAGAAAGCACACACTGCCAGCAAGCAGGAGCAAGCAGTAATTTCTAAACAGGATTTCTGTAGAAGAATCTCCTCTATGGCTTCTGCCACACTTCCAAGCTACCTGTTAGGGTCTTTCAAGCCAATGGACTGACACAGGCAAATATCATTGTCCTTCTACATATATATCTCCATCCTGTCCTATACCTGTTTGAAAAAAGAAACACCCTTTTGAACTACACAGGGGAAACAGTCATTCCCTACAGAGCTGGGTACTTTCCTGGGTGCAGGAATGAGGTTTTGCAGGGGGCTGTTGGAAATATTTGTTCCCAGAGTAAATTACTCACGTATTATTCTTCTTGCTCCAAAATGCCTCTTCAGGGGTGAAGGGAAGACTTCCCAACCAACAAAAGCTTGTGATTATCAGGGGTCTTCCCTTGCATTACCTGAAAGGTTTCTTTCCAAGCAACCCTCAAATCAGTCTGCACTAGCACTGTTACCAATCTTTACTAGTTAAGTAGTAAAAAATAAACTATAGTGTCCTGGTTGCAGCTGGGACAGAGTTAATTGTCTTCCTAGTAGCTGGTATAGTGTTCTGTTTTGGATTCAGTATGAGAAGAATGTTGATAACACACTGATGTTTTCAGTTGTTGCTAAGTAATGTTTTAATGTTTAAGACTAAGTCAAGGGTTTTTCAGCTTCTCATGCCCAGCCAGCAAGAAGGCTGGAGGGGCACAAGAAGTTGAGAGGGGACACAGCCAGGACAGCTGACCCAAACTGGCCAAAGGGGTATTCCATACCATGTGACGTCATGCCCAGTATATAAACTGGGGGGAGTTGGCCTGGGGGGGCAGATTGCTGCTTAGGAACTAACTGGGCATCAGTTGGCGGGTGGTGAGCAATTGCATTGTGTATCACTTGTTTTGTATATTCCAATGCTTTTATTATTATTGTCATTTTATTATAGTTATTATTATCATTATTAGTGTCTTCCTTTCTGTTCTATTAAACTGTTCTTATCTCAACCACAAGTTTTACTCCCCCCCCCCCCCCCCCCCCATTTCCCCCCCCCACCCCC
>NW_010972676.1:7183938-7262392 GCF_000737465.1 Haliaeetus leucocephalus
TCTCTCCACCCCCCAACGTTTCCCCCCCCCCCCCCCCCCCCGCCCCGATTCTCTCCCCCAAATCCACTGGGTGGGAGGGAGGGAGTGAACGGCTGTGTGGTGCTTAGTTGCTGGGTGGGGTTAAACCTCGACATATAGCTGAAAAAAATAAAAAGGAATTTCCTTATTTAGTGATACATGGGGCTAGATCAACCATAGTAATATATTATTCAAGATAACATCTTCTTTAGAAAGAAAAAAAGAAAAAAAAAAGAAAAAAGAGAAATATATTAATAGAATTAGAGGAGAGGCAGAGCAAGAGGGAGAAAAAGCTAAGAACTCAATCTTAGGGGGAACAAAAAATAAAAGGTGATGTCAGACATTTCTGGTTATTTATTTTTCCAAGCCACAATAAACAATAAGGCTCTGTCCCACCTGCTGCCATTAAGGGTCTCTATCACCTCCAAAAGTGATGATCTTCAAGGAGGCTCGGGATACAGGATTAATTTACCACTTGCCCAATAGACGATGCTTTGTAACCTAAGTCTCTTTAACCCACAACAAGCAAGCATGCTCTTAGTAAGCATGAGGTAAAATCTGGCAGGTAAGAAAATAATTTCAGAGAAAAGAAACATTTTACGATATTTTTTCTCATGTGTGCCATGGGCAAAGAGCATATGCATGATCTGCATAATTCAACTATGGTTTTTGTAACCTGTCAGTCTGAGCACTTGCACCAATTTAAAGAGCAAAACTAATGGTGTTTTCATTTCATGAAACTGCTAATGAGACCACTATTCCATTAATGTATGTGTTCTTCTACTTGCCTTTTTAAATTTAAATCTGATACCCAAACAATACAATGAAATAAATTGAAACTTACCTGTATGACTCCTGTACAAGAATCCAAGAAAATACATCCCTTTGGCTCCTTTGATATTTTTTCATCTTTATAAAAATTCATAATATATGAGTTATCCGACAACTGTGTCAGCTGGAAGTAGCGCTTTTTGAATGACTGAAGTAAGGGTTAAAAAAAAAAAAAGGATGACAATTGTTGCACTGCAAATTATTTTCACTGATACGTTATTCACAGGGTTTAAAATAATAGGCAACTCCTAACTGCACTTCAATCACACTATTTTGCGGACAACTGCAATATTACTTTACTATCATTTAAAGCAATGTAATCAAACCCGAGAGATAAACAGCTAAATGACAATGGCAAACAAGTGTGCCTCTGTGGGTGATATAAATCCAAATGGAATAAAGAAAGAATAATGCTGTCCCCTTACCCGAACAGTAATGCTATTGTTTACAGTGCTGTTGAAATTGCCTTTATAAAGCCATCCAGACTTGTAAACTCCTGCTGCTAATCCTCCTCCTCCACCACCACCACCACCTTTTGAAGATGAGTGGGATGTTGTATCCTGTATGAAAGACATGATTAATACTGCATGGACTTGCTTTTTGAATTCTGATATGAAAGAAAACTGTAATGTATGAATATCTGCTTGACAACAAATAATCATCCTTTCATTCCTTTTAAAATAAGATGTTATTAATATGCCTGCTGTGCACATGATGACATAAGAGACAAAGAAGTTCCACTAACTTCAGAGTTATTTAAGATATGAAATATTTTATAGGAGATAATGAGCCTCCATTACCATTCTTTATTTGATATTAAAACAATAAATAACTCTTCAAAAAGGGGAAAAAAACCCACTGAAAACCAGAATACATACTTCATCCTTATCCACATCTTCATGATCGATTTCAAAGGAATGTGATGGCAGTTTCTCTGGTCTACATTCATTTCTGGTAGGGGAGGAAAAATGTCTTTTATTTATTTTTTTTTTTAAATAACCATGTATCTGCTATTTCAAGGAGGCAACCATCTCAAGCCCCCATAGCATCTCCAGTATACCTATTGCTGTGATCCTGTTACCTCCTTTAAAAAAAATCACTAGTTTCAAAATATAGCTTTTTTCTTAAGCCCCATATATACTTTTTTTCAACACTATGAAGTTGCAACAGTTCTATACAAACGATGAAAAACCACTTCTTGTTCTCTTCACTGCTCTTCCTCCACAACAGGCAACAAAACCCAAACAATTTCCAAAGAGAGATCCCATTTAAGCCTGTTGAATGAGAATTAACGCTTTAATAGCTTTTTCTAACCCAGAACATTAGAACATTCAGCTTAAAGCTTCTACATTTCTTCAATATTTCAAGATTTTTTTTTTTACTATTCAATATGATGAGCACAGCCTTCAAGTAATTTTTAAAAATACGCAGATGTCTTTCAGTTATCATAAGAAAACCTACAAAAGTTGTCATGCTAAAAGCCATCATTTATCAGGAAGACCAACTTTTCCAGAACTTACATCTACCCAGCCAGAGAATGGGAACAGAGCAACAGTACTCTCTACTGTGCAAGGAAGCAAATCCAAACAGAAGTTGAGAAACCGCACACTCCTAAGCTAGTCTCCTCTCTCAATTTAGCAAACTTTAGCCCCCACTAGTAAATAATGTTAAAGGTTGCTAATAAAAAAAAAAAAAAAAAAAAGCGGTAACTCTGACCCATTTCATTTTCTATTCATTCATACACAAGTTACAGATTTGGAAGATTAATGAGCAGTACCTATCTCCTCTTCACCTTCCCCCTTTCAAAGTCAGTGTTCTCCTGACACGACTACCCCACTGCAACTGAAGTCAGCATTTCAGCAGAGGCAGGGGAACCAAGTGCACACAGAACACAGGAGTGTTCTACTCTGTTTTAATTTGTTCCGGTTTTGGTGTTCATTTAATGTAAACAATTGATCAATATTTTGAATAAAAGGAATATTTGCAATCCACTGATATCTAATGCAACCAAGGGCAGCTGTTAAAAATTCTTACACAAGCACTCCCTCCCACTCAAAAGAACCCAAACCCAAAAATCTCAAATCAAATCCCACCTTTTACTAAAAACATCATTCAAGCCTTCACATTTTTGGACAAAACCCCTGTTGGGTTATTCATTATTCAGAGCTAAAAGTGCACCACAGTTCTGTTGGGGTGATGTGCAGGCAGCCTGACCAATGCTTTCTGGTCACACATGGACAGCTGACACCACTGCACACATTTGCTTGAGGATCTGTACCAGTAACAGGACAAGTTAGTCAGCTACTAAAAAAAACCAAACCTCAAAACAAAACCTGAACCCTAATGCCCTTGATGCTACTGGGGAGGGGAAGGAGGAGTCAGAAATCTGCTGGATTAACAGGGTGCTGACCCCTCACCATACGATACAGCAACTCTGCCCTGCTCTGCTGCTCCATGCTCAGAGTGAGCCTGTCCCATTAAACCACAGCCCTTCCACAAGCCTGGGTACATGGTAAGTTTCTTAGAAAGAAGGAAATCCTTCTGTCCTCTCAGCAGAGCTATAAAAAAGAGAGGAAAGGACAGACCACTGCTGCTTCATGCGTCAGATCTCACTGACCAGCCATGAAACACCCATCCACTTGGACCTCTGTGTCATTCTCCATAGAAGAAGTTTTTCCCTTCCTTGGATGGGAATCCTTTTGGGCATGCTCCTCATCATTCTAAGGCAGACAGATAAAGCATGGTAAGGACATGATCCTGTTTGGTATACCCTCTTTTTCTCTGCCTACTGCCTCTTCAGACCCATATGAAGATGCCCAGTTCGAAGGGACCAGACCTGAAATATCTACCAGATGTTCCAGGTTTTCTCCAAACGGCAGCAAAAACTTTGCTAATGACTATTTCTGTTCCCAGACACACTGTCACCACAGCACACACTAAGCAACCACTGTTCTTCCTCCACCCTTTGACTTGCTCAAGAAGCAAGAACACACCAGTATAAAGCATAAAAAATGGCATAAAAAGAGGTAGTGAGAGCTCACAGAGAGGAATTTAAGGGGCAGAAAGACCTGAGAAAATCCTCAATGGAGGAACAGACTCAGAGAAAAACTAAAGCAATTGCTAAACATTTTGGTCATATGCACACATTGTTGAGCTCTTCCTCAGTGCCACAGCACTACTTCAGTGGAATTGCACCATGGACACGCTGAGTATGTTGAGTCCTCACTGCCTGCCCCAGGTGGTCAGCATCACATTGCAGCTGCTTCCCAATCAGAAGGGGTCAGTATTCAGAAAGAATAACTTTGATAGCTGATAAAAATCTGCAACACCATGCAGCCATTACTTGACATGTTGCATGACTCTGTGAAACAGCACAGCATGGCCTCATGTAGAAACAAGTATGAAGTCCTTCAGCATTGTTGAAGGCTGCTGAGTCCAAATTTGTGTGTTTCTAAATGGCAAAGCCCACGGGAATGTTCAGCACACTCCCAGTGAATGAAGTACTTCAGCCACAGTTAGATCTGGTATTGTAAATGATGTTCCTTTCTCACAATGCAAAGCTAAACACTTAACACTCATCCAATCTTCCCCGATAGAAGGTTTTCCTTTAAAGGAATTGATACAACAGTATGTTCAGATTTCTGATAGTGTGACAGCAGTTTTGCACAAATGAAACAAAAAACTGTGGAAACTTGGCATCCAGAGCTATCAACAGTGAGATTCAATACTACGACAAGGACATATCAAGCCACTTCATTTTTAATGAGGAGATTTAGTCTAAACCCCTGAACTTTGTAACATGCATGTGCAAATCAAGGTCCACTGATGTTGAAGAGGCTGGAAATGGTATGAAATGAGGTGGACTCCAAACTAGCTCTGTTTAAGGTATGTTAAGCTCAAAAGCCACGGCAACTTTCAGCAAACAAAATACAGACACTCCTACTATAACTTTGCTTCTGAAACATCTACCAGCGCTGCATCCAAACCATTCCTGAGTGCTATGTTCTGATACAAGACAAAACAAGATCTCTTGTTTTGTTATAATCCTCTATGCAAGGGGGGGAAAAAGTAAGATGTGAGACACCATAACATCCCTGGAGCATGAACTCATGAAAGCAAATCATATTAAGCACCATATTAAAATAACCTTCACAGAAAAGGATGTATGTAATCAGCCAAAATGTACTTTTGTGCAGAGTAATGCAACCACGTCTGTCAAATGCATATTTCATAAGAGTGAAGATGCTTACGGTTAAATTGAAAACTGCTGTGCTGCAAACATTGTTCTTGAGCACTAAATACATTTATTTTCTAAACCAATCAGTACACTGGGTACTTAAGAAAAGGTATGTTTATAATCTCTGATTAACAAAACTTCTCTTAACAGCTTTTTGTTCTACCATATTCACTGTTCATAAAAATACCAACATACAAGAGAGAATGCAGATATAAGGGAAGGTTTGCAGCACAAACCCCTCTGAACACAGCATCTAGAGGGACTATAAGTATCAGTTTATCAATTCTGTGCTGGTTTTGGCTGGGATAGAGTTACTTTTCTTCATAATAGCTAGTACGGGGCTATGCTTTGGATTTGTGCTGAAAACAGTGTTGATAACACAGGGGTGTTTTCGTTACTGCTAAGCAGTGCTCACACAGAGCCAAGGCCTTTTCTGCTTCTCACCCCATCCCACCAGCGAGCAGGCTGGGGGTGCACAAGAAGTCAGGAGGGGAGACAGCTGGGACAGCTGAATCCAACTGACCAAAGGGATAGTCCAGACCGTATGACGTCGTGCTCAGCACGTAAAGCTGGGGGAAGAAGGAGGGAGGGAGGGACGTTCAGAGCGATGGCATTTGTCTTCCCAAGTAACAGTTACGTGTGGTGGAGCCCTGCTTTCCTGGAGATGGCTGAACACTTGCCTGCTGATGGGAAGTGGTGAATGAATTCCTTGGTTTGTGTTGCTTGCGCATGCAGCTTTTGCTTTACCTATTAAACTATCTTTATCTCAACCCAAAGTGAGTTTTCTCACTTCTACCCTTCTGATTCTCTCCCCCATCCCACTGTGAGGGAGGCGAGTGAGCAGCTGCATGGTGCTTAGCTGCCAGCTGGGGTTAAGCCACAACAAATTCCTACAGCAGTATGTTTAGGTAGTACTAGTTTCCATCCAACCCAAGCCTGGAGCATCCATTCCTGTGTTATGTGCACGTAACAACCTTTTTCATCCAGTATCATGATTTTAATGCCTGAAATTCCAGGAAAGGAGGCAGTAAACACAGCTTATTTGGGCATTCAGTGATTTCATTAACTACTCCCCAAAACAGTCCTCAGGGCACAGACACAAACCTGCCAGAAACAGGAGTATGGGTAGAAACTCACACATGAAAGAATGAGCACCAAATTCTTAATTTCTTTCCACTCAAGTCAAGGAACTTTTTCCTTCTCCTCCCAGCATCTTTACACTGATTTTAATGTACTGCCTCCAAGCACAGAAGGGATGCCCACTTACCCGGACACCTGCACATTTCTGCAGCCTTGCATCACCAATGCATGCTGTACACATTGCACCCGGTTCTGCTGTTCGGTGCAGCTATAAAGCACTAAGTGAAATCCTACTCCTCTATTACACAGGGTAACTAAAAGGACAATTAATCCCAGTTAAAGGTGAGTGACATTTATGCATTATTAAGGAAAACAGAAAGCCAGCTTTCCTGTATCAACTGTGCTTTGAATACGCAAATATGCTTCTAAGGATTTGAATCAGCACTAATAGAGTTTGTTGATACTAGTGAATTCTGCAGAGTCTTGAACTTTTCCTAAAGGACCCTTTCTTCCCCTTTTTAAAAATACAAGGCACTATAAATACGGCAAAACAAGCAGAGCACATAAGACAAAGGAAAGTGCAAATATGGACAAAGCTCAGCAAAATGACACAAACCTAACAGGAA
This sequence comes from Haliaeetus leucocephalus, assembly GCF_000737465.1. Lineage (NCBI taxonomy): Eukaryota > Metazoa > Chordata > Aves > Accipitriformes > Accipitridae > Haliaeetus > Haliaeetus leucocephalus. The sequence continues at coordinate 7,190,731 of NW_010972676.1, forward strand.
AGAATAAAAAAAGAACTTAAGCTAGATCTTACTGCGGTAAGTGTCGAAAGTCTTCTGAATACTGTTCATATTTGTAGTTCACAACGTGCCACTGGGAACTGTAGTATTTACAAGCCTAAAGAGAAAAACACAAAGAACAACAATAGAATTACTACAACTATTTAGACTCAAGAAGGCTGGAGAACTAAGAAAGATCTGAGGGAGTCCTTTGTGCTAGAGAACATATTCTTCTCTTATAGCTGGGTGCACAGTTTTTAAAGGAAAGTCAGTCATATGTTTCCACATTTTGATGCACAATTTCCCTTTTAAATCAAATGCACTGAATCATACAAGATGGAGAAGGGGGCTAATGGCAATTTAACATGCTTTACTGATTCTCACCTACTCTGTAGGAAGCATGCTTAAATTACATCGCTACTGCCTCAAAAGACACTACCTAGTTTAGGCCTGACTTTCTCCATGGACATTAATTATATTTTTTTTTTTTTGCATCCTGTTTCATCACCTAAGCCTTCCACTGTAAATACATTGGCCCTACTCCTTTTATTCACCCTTGTTGCAGCACAAGCCCTCCACTTCTTGTTCTGCCCTTAAAGATTGATCTTTAACTTCTTAACAACATTCAGGAATATATCAATAAGACTATCATTTCTCACCAAAGTCTCGTTTTCCCTTCTGCACTGAATTTGCTCAGTCATCTCATCATCTCCTTGTAGCTTTTAGTTTCTGAAAAACTTCTGGCTGGTTTTGCGTTCATCTTTTGAAATTGTTCTTAATATATCCATCTCCCTTAAATAAGGGAACCAGACCTGAACAAAGACTATACTGAAGGGCTTTGTAATGGTGTCAAATAGACCAGAATAACTGTGCAATTTACTCAACGCAGAACTTTCATCAATGCAATTAAACATAACATGAGATTTTAAAGGCAACAAAATGCATGAAATATGTACAGTTATCGATAAAGTATACATCTACAACAAGAAAAATGACACAATGTCAGAATTTCCAGTGATTCTTGCTACAAATGCAAACTAATACTTGTACAGTACGCTGAAGAATTTACCCTGTACTGTATTATTTTCTTTCCACACTCCTCCTGAACATTTGCACCAGCCCATGCAAGTTGGACAGGAAGAAAGAGCGGGATCAAGCCTAAAACCTAACAGTAGAAGCTGCTGCCCAAGACAATAGGGAAAAGGAGGCATGTCAGGAAGGAAAATGGTGGAGATCTACAGTAGAGAAAGAAGCAGCAGCACTGAAAGGAATCTGAGGTGGGAACAGGAACGACAGTCTCACAGAAAGGCATGGGAAGGACCGAGACTCCAGGAGACAAAGAGAATGGAATAAAGGACAGATCAAAGATATTTAAATACCAAAAGCTACGCAGAGGAAGTGGAAGAAAAGGCAACAAAGGGACAGGATATGTTAGTACACCTCCGACCAACCAGGAATATTCCCTCTCTTCCCTGCCAGCCTCTCCTGAAGCTCCCATGGTAGTCACTGCTTGGACAGCAGTCTCTGCCTCAGAGGGACAGAGAGGAGATCATCAGGCTGCTGGAGCAAAAACTGAGATTGGCTGAAAACGTAAAGGTGGTGCTTTCTAAATTATTCAGCACTGGCTTAACAAATCTCCTTTTAAAATCTTGTGTAAAACATGCAGAGTATGTAGCCACAAATTAATTTTGGAAGTAATCTTGGGTGTGGTCACGGTCTTCTGTGACAGCTTTGTTTGTTTTAGAGTATAGAAAAGGCAGCAAGGAAGTAGATGCATATTTATAGGCAGTTCCCTCCCACCATGACGCTGAGCAGTTCAGTACAACCAAAGGCAGTCTGCAGTAAACTGCAGTAAACAAATTCCATGTGGATCTAGCATCTAACTTTCCGGTCTGACACAAACCCTCATTATCTTACAGGATGCAGAATAGAGTGTGACCATTAGACAATATAAAATAATCACATATTCTCTGAGAATGAATGCAATACTGTAGCATTATAACTAGCTCTGCACCTTGCAGGGTCAGGTCCAAAGCCACTTTGCCTTTGAATAGAGGAAAAAAACCAACAACCAAAACCCAACCTTTCTGTTTTATGAATCTTCATAAAATGACTTGGTCACTCTTGTATTTGTGTGATCTAAGTTTTAGTTAAAACTATTTGATAGTCACCTGGGCTATAAGAACACTCTTACAAGAGCAACATATACTCTGATCTACATAAGCCAATGAAAACCTCATTCATTGAATGTTTTGAAGATGAGCACAGACTCTCCAATTCATACTTCACTTGCTTTCTACTTGGCAAACGTAAACCAACTGAACCTTCTACAGAAAGGGCCACTTTTTCCCTGTGGTACTTACATTACTAAGTATTCTACTTAACAAATGCAATTAAAGCCCACAGAGAATTTTCAACATAGGCTTTTATTGAAAATATTATAGGCTGATGTGTTCAAAAAAACCAGTTGTGAATACCATACAGAGCAGGCCACAGTATTTTAGCTTATAACTGTAAAGGTTTATTGTGCTCCTCCAAGAAAAAGCTAATCAAAATAAAAATCAAAGGGGACAAGCAGCACATTCAATTATCATTCAGTCAATTCACAAAAGGCAAGCCAATTCAGTGCGACAGCTAACACTGTTCTTGAACTAGCTTCTTGCGGCTATCCATTGTAAACTAGATCTAGTTTAAAAAAAAAAAAAAAAAAAGTTACAGCATTTTCTCTTCAGAGTATCCCAACTAAAAATCAAATACTTCTACTAACTGTACTGACTTCTAATGATTTTATTTTTCTTTTTTTAATTGGAAATTATTATTATTGGAAATTGAATTTTAGCAATGAGGAAAAATGTCTGCAAACCTGATTTGAGGAGCAAGAAAAAGCTTTCTAGAGGCAGAGATTTCATCAAGAGGCCAGAGCTGGATCTTACTGCTTCTGGCAAAGAGCGGAGGCACCAGTGCAGGGGGTGTTGAGCTCAAGTGGGCTGTGGGGGAGGAAAAATATAGACGGAGAAATGGAAGCTTTGGGATGTGGGAGGGTTGGCACATGTTTGCATGAACTTTCCTACTGCACTGTTGACCAGGCAAGCTGCACAGCCCATTCCCAAGGGCCCTATCAAATTCAGGTCATTTATTTTCTTTTTTCTTGTTGCCCATCTGGCCTAATTTTTCCTCAGAGAGACAGACAATCCTGCAAGCTTTTCCCACCTGTAACTTCTTAGCTCTGGTTCTGGTGATGACAGCATGATGGCTACCACAGTGAAACAGGCACTTAAAAAAGATTTACCCTGCAATGCAAATGAACATTTTGGAGAAAAAAAGAGAATGGGAAGTGAAAGAAACATAAATGAAGCAAACACCCTGAAAAACTCCCCTGCTTCTATTGTCTCTAAGGTCAGTGCTAGGTATGTGGTCTTCAGAAATACAGATGCACATATGATAAAAGTAATTCATGGAACAACTGGGCTTCTTGCAGAGAAACTGCATGCAGAGCAATCCTGCCATCTCACTCACCCTTGAAGGGCGGCTATTTCTGAGGTGGAAAGCAGGACGTGAACAGAGAAGGGCAAGCCCATGCAACACCTTGGAAACAGAAAGCAAAGACCTTCCAGAGCTGGATGTGGCAAAAGTGCTAAAGGGGAAGCTGGAAAGATGGTTCCATGCTCCGCCCCGTGACCAGGGACATGCATGGCACTGCTCATAAAGTCTTCCCAACCGCTGCTCCCTCCTGTGACCTCTGCTGCAACAACCAAAGGCAGTATGTGGGGATTTGGGAAGGTGGAAGGTGGTGTGATCACCCTGGCTTGAAATTCAGCCCTCCACCCCAGGCCTACCCCTGCTCCCTTACACCTGTGACAAGCACAGCAGCATCACGACTAGCTGCTAGCAACCTAGACCTTCATTTTGGGGCTTTCAAACCTGTTTCCAAAGTAACACAGTTCACACATATAGTAACGTCCAGTGACACAGCAGTGTAACAAACCAAAACGTTAAAACACACTATTATTTTAAAGTATTAAACATTTAAAAAAAGCATTTACCTCTTGTGCTATCAAAAGACCCACTGTCCTTTAATAATGTATGTCATTGTCCTGACACTACAGTTCTTTAAAGTACTTCGATTTGGAAGCTGGGGAAATCTACACTCTGATGAGCAATAATAAAACTTTCTTTGTGACATTTATCAGCAGGAGTTCCCATTTTAATTTGACTTTGAAATATATAAGAGTAGTACAGATTAGGCTGTAAATAAAAAAGCCTCAGAAATAAACTGTATGGACACATAACCACTTTCAGTTGTTATACAGAAGGCTGTGGCTCTTTTAACATTATGACTAATAAAACTCACATTTAATAATTACTTACAGATCCTGTAGACACAACCTGCAAAAACTCAAATAAAAAAATCCCCCAGATGAATGGTGAGGGCTCCAAAAACTTACTACAAGTGACAACTCCAACTTCTGCATCTAGAAAATCTACACGGGAAAGTTAAGAGGCATCCACATGAATACTGTACTGTAGCAGACAAAATTAACTGTATCATCCATCACATGAAGTTTCAATATTCTCACACTGTTATTTCATTTTGCTGTGGTGCTTTTCAGCCAGCACGGTCCTTACCGCTCTAAGGATGAAGTGTGAGGACTACAATTACACCCACAAATGAAAAGAAGCCAACACTGCGGTGCAGGAAAGCTCAGCCTCAACAGCCCTCCCCAGCAAGCTTGTTTCTTCATAGTCCTCATCTTTAAGAGTCATCTCCCTAAGTTAAAACAGCACCATTTGACATCAGCTGTAGAGTCACTACACAGGTTTAAGCAATGCTGCACGTGCAGACTGCTGTTAGTACACTGCGTTCTGGGTTTACCTCAGACTCCCTTACTCGATGCGCTGGCAGATTCCAGGTGTCACATGCATGACACAATCGGGTCACACATGCCATTAATAACTGGCCTACAGGTTGCTAAGATGACAACTGCCTAGATGTCTGTGATTTGAAAGAAGCAATTGGTTCTACAATGACTTTTAGAGCTATAAGCGTGCTCAACCACAGCTCAAGAGTGCCAGCAGATTTCTGAAGGAGACAGGCCTGACTTGAACCTAGGAAAGTTGGCCCTTTGATAATACTAACAAGCCCCAAATCAGCCCGTCTGCACAATAGTAGGCGATCTACCTCAGTGACCAGTAAGAAGTGCATAGCAGAATGATAGTAGCAATAGGATTTTAACATGAACTCCACCACCTTTGCTAGAATATGGATGAGACCACCAGCTATAGCACTTGCGAGCTGATCCAAGGCCCAGCGAGTCACCAAAGGAGCCCTCCCTGTAGCAGCCACCGCTGCCAAATCAGACTCCTGAAGCAAAAAGAATGGGTCAGGAGGTACTGGTCTACCCGGGAGGGAGGCATGAGACAGCTTCTCAGAGGCACCTCTGGGCTTATTTTCCACAATTACACTGCATAACCTAGGGAAGCTCCTGCAGCAACCTGCTCCGTCCTTCTTCTGCCCCTGCACAGCTCCCGGCACACCACTCCTCATGCACGGGGCCAGCCCGGCTGCAAACATGCTTCCCAAAAACGTATCCAAGTAGCACCTCTCATTTTTGGAGGGATCATCTGGCTTAAACTCATTTAAGAAGGGACAGTTGACAGCTAATATTTATTTACTTTCTGCATTTTTTTCATATATACCTAAAATTTCATTCATATAGATACACCCACGCAAATAATATGCATGTGTGTGTACAAGCATGCATGCTTTCTAAAAATACTGACTTGATGAATACCAACATGGGATTAAATACGTTGCAATTAGATAGCTTAAGTTCCTCAAACTAAATATAGCTTTGAATTGCAAAATGCACTATCCCCTTATATTTCCGAATGAAATGTGGGAAAAATCCTAAGGATTGCCATTTGATCTGCATACTCAGGACTACAGAGTTGGGAAAGGTGATATTAGGAATGTTTTCACTGTCTAAAAGGAAGAATTTTATTTTTTCTTGTGGAGTGAATGCTTCTATTTGCCAAAATTACAGACCATGAGGGCAATGCTGACTGGCATAAATACATGCAGTGGACTCTGTGAGGAGTGAGAAAATTCAGAATTTGGGAGGAAACAGCACGGTACCATAGAGAATTAAAGGAAGTCAGGAATACTTAGAAAAAATAAACACTGAAGACAATTTTATTCTGGCTTTAAAAGTTTCTTGGAAGTTCTCTTTTCTTAGAACCTAAATTGGTTACTCAAGCTCCTCCTGCCTACGAAAAGTTAAGGTGGAAAAATCCACAAGGAACATATCCTAAGACAACTACCGGTATAGGAATGATTGATTCACAACATATTACCTTTAGAATATACCTAATAATTAGGTATAAATTAATAAAGGCACTCAGATATTTATCAATCATAAAATGTAAAATATTTATTCTCTTTGCATCCTACAGAAAATATTTAGTTACCAAAGGACTATTTATTTATCCAAGTCACCTTAATTTTATTTTTTTTAAATTTTCATGTTACAGTTTCAGCAGAAAGAAGAAGGCTAGACATCTTATTTAAAGTAAATTCTTCTGCCTCAACCATTACAATAACATCTGAACATCATCAACAGTTAAAGTTTTTGGTTACTGAGGAATCTAAAATCAGTAATTAAGAGAACTGAATTAGACAAGTAGAGGCACAAACCTTCCACTACAGGTGGACAGCATCAAATGCTATCCACACTGAAAGCTTTCCTCAGCAACATCAGCCTCATCTTTCTTCATCTGGGTTGTCAGCTCTTGTGCATCCACAAACCGATATTGCACAGGCAATCAAGTCATCCTGGCATGCCTGCAAGTACTGTTTATGATCACTTGAGCAAAGGGAATCTGATCAAATCCCCAAGCTGTCATATGGATGGATTTTGGTAAGGGCTGGGGAAGAAAACCTGATCCTTGAAGGGCTCTAGCAATGAAAAAGCTAGAGATGGAAGTAAAGCCTTTCTACGGTCACCAGGAGGAAACAAACACCCAGGAAGAGACAGACAGGGTTTTAAGGCTTTATCAGACTTCTGACAACTGTTTTACATGACCTAGTAGTACCTTATAGACAAGGCCATCTGAACAGCACCACATGTGCAGAAGGATGAGACAGAAGATCATGGATCTGAGCTCTTGAAATTGTTTCAATACCATGTCCTCACACTGGGCTGTATGAAGAAAATTAGTTTCATCTTCAAGAGCAGACCCTTCATTTGTAGTTAACTGACTTGCTCCATGTCTTTGTGTTGCAACTTGCTAAACTACTGAGATAGCGTAATATACACTAATGGTCAGATAGCCCTTACCACTTACGGGGAACACCAAAATGGCTTTAGTGAGATGAAGCTGTACATTGCTTTTGTATAGCTTCCCTAACAGTCCAATCGGGAATTAGACATTTGATCCTGGGCTGTAACAAGTCCAGCTGACCAACAGATGGTCAAGTATGTACACCATCACTGTTCATGATATCATAGTATATTTGAAGAAGGAGAAGACTCCTTCACTGAGTAAAGTGTTGGCTTTTTCACAGCTCCAAAAAAGAAGTAAAGGTCACAAACTCCACTCCTGCACATCTATCCAGAAGTGCTGAACACCAGCCTGGAACACAACAGATTGCTGCTGGGTCAGTACAGATTTGTGCAATTGCTGCAGTGGACTCCACTCACAGATCTTTACAGCACCCCGTGCTCAGTTTTACTTAATTTTGGACTAGAAACCATCTTATTCCTGGAGCTTAATTTATTTTATATGTAGCTTTTGGCTTTGTGGCGAAGTGGAACATATGCATTACTACTTTAAAAGAGGGTCTTATCCTGCTACTATTCCATGCACAGGCTTAGTTCTGTAGTATTGGTTTTTTCCACTGCTTTGCTCCTCTCTCCCCCTCCCCTTGGCTTACTGGTATTGCAGAGAGAGCTAATAGATGTGCTCGATATGTATTTTACCAGGTTGTCATTAGCATCCCCTTGGAGCACTCAGCTGAAATGATTCCCAGACACTGTGTACTATGTTCCATTTTTAGACCTACCACTCTCTCTATAAAGCCATGAGCACAGTGCTGGCCTTGCAACTTGTGGAACCTTAAAATAAAAAGCAGACCCTAAAGTGCTGAAAGGGCAGCAAGGCCTCTGGGAAAGTAGGTAATTCCACAAGCTATGTTATCTTTTAACCCTACTGTTAGATTAAGAAAGATGGCTAAGTTCAGGCAATTTGAGCTGGCACTAAGTTGCTATCACTCTTTCTAGACCTGCTGCAGAGAAATAGGGCCAGCCTGTAAAATGTCACGTTGCATACAATTCAACAGCTACATTTCTGCCTGATCTTGGATTTTATTTTTTCTAATCCCTGTGTTTGTCTGCAACTGACTTTTCCTCCGCAAATTATCTTGGAGTTATAGTGCATATGAAATAGCTTATACTCATTCAAACCAGGAAGCCAGGTATGAAAAATCCCAATCTGGGAAAAGAGAGGCAGAGAACACACACATTACAGGCTAATTTTAAGTGCTTGGAATTAAATCCCGTATAGATGTTGGCTGAAAATTTGGTTTCATAAATTTGTTTTGTTAATGCAAATGATGACCTATACTTTACAACTCTAGTCAAAGACGGGGAAGGTTCAGGGAGCCACCTAAAGTAAATTCCTTTGAACAGTACAGCCAGCACCTCCAATGTCCTTCAAAGTGATAAAAGCAGGGACAACCTGAAATATCCCTGAGGTAGCAGGAAGAGCAATCTCCTCCTACAGTCTTAGATCAGGTATGGAAACTATACAACTATAGGGTTTTTTTTTTAAAGGTAGAGCAATTAATCACTCCTGGTGGGGCTCTAACTGCCACGGAAGAACTTTTCTCAACTTTCTACTATGAAGGTAGAACAGACTCTAAATACTGACAATAAACACCTACACATCCTTCACAGTGCAGCTACTCCTCAGATAGCTATAACATACACCTCCGAATAAGATACATACCTTGTAATAACTCTAGCAGTCTAAACCAGCGTCAAATAGTTATCTTTTTTTGGAAAGATATCAAAATTTTCAGAGTGCAAAGAGCATTCAAATCCCCAGTGAATAGTACTCATGTAAAAATACCAACATCAATATCAGTGGACTAGTAGTGACAGGGAATGCAGCTGGAAAGCAGTAGAATTAGAGGCTGATTTAATGCATTTTCAATTTTTCTAGATACAGACATCTCAGAATAGGCACCTGCAAATATGCCATTAACCCTCCCCCTCCTTCCGGCCTCCAAAATTCAAACCTGATTCAAATCACCTAAACAATATTAAAAGAAAAAGATGTTCATTATAATCATAGCAAGCCTCCCCCAAACCCTTGGTTTTATTTAATATTAAAGGATACACACACTAGATATTTACCTCTCTAACAAATAAGTTTTCTGCTTTCTGTTCTGCGTCTTCAGGTACAGAAGGATAAAGCGTCCTGATTTCCAGTGAAATTGTGTCCGTCTGACAATAAACAAAAAAAAGCAAATTAGTCAGAGTGACAGAACAGCAGTTTTGTCTCATGAAGAGGTTAAGAACCTTATTATTATGGCTTGCATTTTTCAATTTGTCATGCAGCCAATACATATGCATACCAACAACTACAACCCAGCTCCTGCCCACACATGCTATTCAATACTACTAGCTAAAGCATTAATTACAAGCAAGAACAGTGTTCAAATAGATTTCTGGGAACAAAGTTGTTCCAAGCAAACTTGTTTCAGTTTCTGAGGTTTCTGATACAAAAAGTCATCAAGTCTTCCTTACATCTTCTCCCAGAAATATAGACCAAATTCAACAGTGTTACTTGCTTCCTCCACTTCCCTTCTTCCCCTCTTGCCTTTTCAGGAACGAATGCGGAAACAGAACGAAAAGCTTTGACTCTTTTGGAAGGAGAAGAGAGGAGCAGAGAGTCCTCCCAATCAGTTGCAAAAGGACTACCACAAGACAGCCTGATGGTCAGAAAGCAAGTGGAACCAGGCCACAGCTTCTCAGTGGGGCGTTTCCACCTGCGGGTGCAGACAGCAGAGCAGGATTGACATGGGACTCCTGACGCTTCCTGCAACCTCCTTTCAGTCTCAACAGACGCTGCACAAATGAAGCCATTTTTCTGAAAGCAGCTCCTGACTGAGCTAGCTTGTCAGGCCCCACAGCAGGAAACCACACAGAGAAGTAGATCTCCAGAAGGTCTCCACACGGAGCCAAGCTTCCCTTAGTTCCCACCAGGCCAACGAGAGGCCAGGGCCACCAGCAGTGCTCCTCTGTGTGACCCAGGGCCTCCATGCCGAGGTCAGGCAAGGCAGCCACTTTGCGAAAGTCACAGGAGAGGATGCTTTGGGGTATTTGGAATTAATCCACAGATCTGGCCCACTCATCTTCTCTGTCATAAGAGGGGAAAACAAACAAAACCAAACTCCAGCAGATCAGATTATGCTCTCCGTTACAGTGGAGTAACTCCACCACTCAAGACAACGAAGGACTGAACCCAAGACAAATCTGATCTCCCAAGCTCATTTTCTCTTCCATTACAGAAAGGCACATAGATTTCTGGAGGAAGGACTATGGCATGAGACTGGTTTAGTATGAAGAACCACTACTTATTAATACCGTGAAGCAGCCTGTGCCGCTGGAGGATCTCCTCCTAGTCGCCAGCCTTAGACTAAAAAGTGGTGTTTTTTCTCTACAAATTGAAGCACTCAGACTCTACGCGACAATTGCCTGGATATTATTGACTGCATTTTTCCTTAAAGCTTACACAGACCACACCGATCCCCCTCCATCACTTTCCGTATGAGTAATTATGAAAGAAAGGCATGTGTCACTCAGGCAGATGCAAATGTCATGGGATTCCCCAAACTTTTTCTGTTTCATCTGGATAGCTCAGGATACAACGTGATTAAAACACTTTGGCTCCCACAAATAACGATGGTGTCTCATAGACACCACAAAGTGAAACCCCCCCGGTTGTTCTGACAAACTAATTGCAGTTTCCTAAATGCAGGTTCCTGGGCCCTACCCAGCTGTACAACCAAAGCCTGTGTGCAGTGGTGATTTACACGATGGAGAAGCATGAATTTTCAGGCCACATTTAGTAATAGTGAAGATGTCTGAATCCTTGGTTGCTTAGGGACCTCCCAGCAGTGCCCATAGTCTCTGGAACATGCTTCATTACTTTTACTTCACATATACATGACATTTTAAGTCCTGTTTTTTAAGCGGTCCTGAGAAGACGCAATCCCTGAGCATAGCTGAAAACCGACAGGTGCCCCTGAAGTCCATCATATGGAGATCTTCCCATGGCTGGGGCCGCACTGCCAGCAGCAGCAGCGGCCACAAAGCACGCACACCATCCTTCCATGATATCATCACTGCTGAAGATCAGCTGCTGTTTCCAGACTAAGGCAGAGTGGGAGGCCACAAGAGAAGAGACATGTGATGCACTCTGTACCTCTCACTGACCCTGTTGGGATGGTGACTAACCTGCAGAGAGGCGAACAATCTCTTATGCTTGCCCATGACAAAACTTATCTGCCCCATGTATTACACAGAAGATAGTTTCCAGTGGTTTTTTTTTTAGTTAAGATATATAGTAAGTCAAATTTTTTACCTAATACAATGCTTCTTGTCAACTGATATCAACACACTGACCAAGACAGCTGACATTTGCCTTAATGGGGTCATTGTGCCTCCCTTCCCTTACACAGCTTGTTAAAAATACTGTAGCTGAACAAGACATGTAACTCAAGCCCACTGTTTCGCCTGTGGTACGCTCCCCAATTTCCTTCTCAAAAAGTCTGCACTTGAAAGAAAGAAAAATAGCCCTGCAAAACAGAGAAATCGGGTAACGTTGGGCTTGCCGCATTTGTGGACTTTGCCAAAGAGTATCACAGGTTTATTTACATAGAATTGGGACATGGAAAGACTTGTGTACTGTTATATTTAAACTTGTTTTAAAAACTACAAAGCACTTCCCTTCTGAGAATTAGTTATGTTTAACCACTTAGCTGCAAAAGCCTTGCCACAAAAACACTTCCTGTTCATAGTTGATTACTTCCAAAGTTAAATGCTCTTAGAGGCTGATCAGGCATAGCATGTATTCACCAAAACCTTTTTACTTCAGAAAACAACTAAATTTCAACAACAGACTAAGTGCTTCTGAAAGGGTCATCAAGAAGATAAAGGATTTTATTTACAGAATTCAGCATTTATAAATGTGCTTTGAATGCAGCCTAATTTTCTAATGTTTAGGCAATCATAGCAATTGTCTGTTCAAATCAGAGGCCAACTACCTTCTCATTTGTGCATGCAAACTGTGATAATCAAATAAGGCAGGTATCAGCCTAAAACATTTAATTCCATAATTCCTCTGAATTATTTTTTTAAATCTATTTTATATAAATATCCTATATCCAACAATGATTTCTGGCATTCAGCCAGGCTGTCTCATTTGCATAAACTGTTGGCCCCAGGTGTCTGATTAGTCATAAGGTGCAATTTAATTAAGCACCCTCTCTTGCTACATCCACTTTCTACAGTGGAAGCCACAAGTTAATATTGCTCCTTATCAACAATTGATTAGGAATAATGTTTTCAGACAGTGTCTACTTCCACTGACATGGTGAGTTTAGTTTTTGAAAATGGAGTTCAAGCTCCATTAGCCATTTCAAACATTTTCACGCTGAATCTATTCTAATAGCTTTTAGTCTGAAAGCATGTTACCAGTGGTTAAATCTTTAGACGGATGCATCAAAAATTACTATATTTACTTCCTGAAAAGGCAGCCCTTCTAAGAGAGCTAACCGCACACAGGCAGAAATGTTCCTGTATGTCAATGCTTAGATTCAATCTCTCTAAAGAAAAGCTGCTCAGCCCCATTTTCATCCAAGTAAACAGATTTCCTTAACATTACCAAAAACTGTAATGAGTTAGACCATCAAATTAAAAAGCAGGGTAAGATGCAACACTGCTGTACAAATACCACCGTGCAAATGCTGTTGCTATACGGGGCTCCCAACAGGCTCCTGTCTGCTGTCCCAGCACAGACCTCACTGCGTGCAGGGGCAAAGCGAAAGGGAAGTGAGCACAGAGCACATTTAAAGGACAGATTTTTGCCCCATCACTCACTGAATCACATTAAGTGTGACAGGTTATGCTTTGCCCACACGGTAGGCTTTGCTGACTGCATTAACTCTCTCTGTTTAAACAGTTAGAGTGCACCCCTCTAAGTCTAGATACCTCTTGCTTTCCTGTTCCTCCCAGCTGATGCGAACTTGTACATCAAAGATACCCATATCCCATTAGTCATGAAAATAATGGACTCAATTTCTGCTCCTCTAAGGATGAGCAGACACTGCCCATCACATGGGAAAGTGGAAGATGAGTCATGTGGTATTGAAAATAACCCATGATCTCACCACTATAACTCTTCTGATATTAGAAATAACAGTCAGGTTTACAGGATTACTTCCAAGGAGGCTCCAAGTCCTGCACTTAGAGCTGCCCCTATGGCACACGTGCTCTGTTTCATGTGAAGAGGCAGTCTCATTGCCCACTCTTGCCCTCTCTTCTTAAAGATGCATCTGGTTCTGTTGTGAACTTCTGTATCCAAACAAACAACTTTTGTCTCTGCACAATATCTAGATAGCAGAGGTTTCACAACCCAAAAAATAGGGAGATTTTGGCTATTCCTTGTTCAGAGGTTAAAAAAAAAAGAAGCCTGGAAACAGTCACACCTGCAGTGGTGGAGAGTATCAACCTGTACAACCCAGGCCCTCTTCTAAGGCCTCTATCATACTTGGAGGGCACCTGGATGGGCTTTCAAAAGCCTAGAAGAGCCAGGAGCACATGTCAGACTGCACTTCAGTAGGTTTTATATTACATAGGTAAGCTTTGCCATCTTACACCTGTCCTAAATGTGCCACTAAGGAAGGGCACCAATGATTCTACGCAAGACTTGAGATCCTGGGGAGATTGAAAAGACACTGCTGGGGGTTCAGTGAATTTCCTAAGGATGAAGACATGAAGAAAGGATGAAAAAATACTTATGAAAGAATACAGCAAGCATTTTGCTTGGATACATAAAGGCGCTTAGGAGCAGAAGTCCAATGTATGACAACAAATCTGTGCAAGACTAAGATGTGAAAGGTTAAAGGCGAGAGGGAGACCAATCTGAAGGAAGTTGTCACACTTCTTTCATGGCCTTGTTTCTGGTAAACACGTAGGAGAAAAGTAAGAAATAGGAATGCCAGACAGCAGCAGTTTCAGTTGTCAAGGGAGAGTGTGGCCAGGTCTGGGGAACAAAAGATGAATGCAGCACGGTAACCCAATGGTGAGGATGCAAACCTATCAGCATCACCACCAAGCATGCATTTTTAGGAGTGCAACATGAAGCCCATCAACTCCCACTTACTACCACCAAGAAGTACAGTGCAAGCTCATACTCATGTGACAGGGAGCTCCTGTGAAGCTCTGCAGATCCTTCCTCCATACAGTTGCAGTACTGCTGCAGAACTTTCCACTGGCCATTATTTCACAGCACAGCAACAGAAGGGTAATTCGCTCGCTGGATCCAGGAACAGGTGACAAACGAAGCCAAGTGGACATGCTTTTTCTCAAAGGGAAACTGGACTTTGAGCAGGCAGGAGGAGAGTTAGCAAGCAACGCGTTGCTAGGAAAACAGGAAGTGGAACTGATGTAAATCAATTTTTTTTTTTTTTAAAGGATTATTAAGAACAGTTACAAAACAGTGAAGCATCTTTTCCCTGGCTGGACTAAAATCAGAGAATGCATCTTTGTAATGTATACATCTTGTATTCTTCTGTTGAAATGCAGGGAAACGGAGGAATAAAATCCATCGGGTTCAGATGGATAGCAAGAATTCTTTGCTGTTCCACAGACTTCTCGTAAGATGTTGGAAATGACCAAGAAAAGTCTTGTGAGAATAAATGCATTCTCTCTGAATTGCATTCAAAGAGAGAAAGCAATTCTGAGACAAAACAAAAGACCAGACAGTATAGCAGCTATGATGATAATTGACCTATATCTGATGCATGTGGTGAATACTACACATCCAGAAATGGGAAATCATTATTAAAAGCAGAATTTTCTCTTATGCTCACTCCCTCAGCCAATTCTTTTGGTAAGGTTTCACTCTGAAGAGACTTTTGTCCGTAGGATGTGCTAACACACAGGTCCAAACTGGGGCTGCATCAACACTGAGCCACAAAGTCTGAAGCAATTGTAATCATTAGGAGTTAAACAGTAACGTCCACCATTTCCTGGGGCATTATCACATTAAATAACACTCAGAGCTAGCCTGAGCACCCTCTAATTCAGTCAGACATGGATCTCTTTCTACTCAAATGGCTGACCCAGACTTTTGTGCACAGGTGATATTTCAGGAGGAAGGAGCAGGGCTATAAATAGACACTCTGCAGCTGGAAAACCTGTCTGCTACGAAAGCTCTGCAGTCCTGTCTGGTGGCATAGGCTCTTGTTACTGCAGCTGACTTCAACAGAAGATAACAAAGAAAAGAGACGGGTTTATTGCAAGGATATGGACCCTACCTACCACTGCCTCTGCTCTTCTGTGAGTACAGGCCACTCCTACTACGCAAGTACCTCTCTTATTTGTCTGAATCTTTTTCTCTTCTTTTTAAAAATTTAAATAGATTATGCAGAATAGTTGCAAAGCATATCACAGAGAAAACAAAATAGAAGTAGCTACTAAAAGCCAGGCAGCAACTGCTCAAAATGAAAAGAAAATAAGGATATGAAAATATGGTTTGACAGGCAGAGGTCTTGAGCAGTAGGACATGATTCTCCTTTCGCTGAGAGGGTTTGCTCCACTGACTTGAGCTTAGTTATTCTAAATCAAGGGGCCCAAGGGCCTTGTGACAGCACACAGTATGTCTAGTCAGCTTTATAATGCTAAATTTCAATTTCATAAATTCACAAATGTGCAAAAAGGATAAAGGAATTAACGATGATGAGGAAATCTATTCTGTTTAGCTTTCTCTCAATCCCATGAGCACATTAACTCAGTTAATGCCACCAAGGAAATAGAGCCATTTAGTAAAACAAGCAGTCGATTAGATTAACCCAGTCCCACAGGACAGTAGCAGTGCCATGAGCTGATGGGAAAGGGCCCTCACACAGCAGTTACAATTGGTCACAAATAGAAATGTATTTCCATTAGAGAATGCCTATTCATCAAAATCTAAATCCTTCACAGAGAACGGCTGATTTTGAAAAAATTGCTATAAGATGCAGGCAATCTGCCAGCTTACTTGCCTGGCAGCACGCCTCCCCAGCCACCCAGCACGCAGCCCCTGCCCTCCTGTGCTGCCCCATCACTGCTGCAGTGAGGGCTGCCCTGGACTTCCAGGTTCTCAATTTCTTTGCAGCTTGCCAGGACAAGCAATGGTGAACCTGGGTTGAGGTCAGGCATCTCCACAGCTGCAGGCTCTGGTATCCTCAGCACTGGGGATTCTGCACCCCCCCATGACTCAGGATGCCAGATCTCAAACCCCACTGGAGAAGAGTTTAAGACAACCCCCAAACCAAATAAAAATCAAGTCTGTTTGGATTTATCTCTCTCATGCAACCTAATGTCAGCAACTGCTCAGCTTGGAAATATGTCACGGCCGTCGTCTAAAAAGTCTGACTTTGAGCAGAAGGCTGGGAATCATGGGCTGTCAAGTGTCCAAATACATTAAACAGAATAGGATCAGAAAGACTGGATGTAAGTTACAGAAGTGTGATTAAATTAGATCATAACAGTAGGGAGAAATTCCAGTACTGCGCTGAGCAAACAGACGAGTATATGTTATGGAATAACATGTTGTCTGAGCTCCTGAAATATATTTGCGAACAATCAGGATTCGAGCTTTATCTAATCCTGAACAGTGAATTCACTCATATACGACTGTCAGAGAAAAAACAACCAGCATGAATTTGGTGATGGTGGGGGAAGTAAGGCATTATGCATAAATTAAGAAAATCTTAAAAAGCCCTTGGGCAACTTCTGGCTCTTCCTCTAGCAATGAAGATAAAATAAATAAATGAACAGACAAACCTAAGAGAAAGAATAACACATATTTGCCTTGTACTTACTGAGAAGTCATCATCGGGGAATAAGATCAGATCCTTAAACTGGTTATCCCCAATATTTTTTTCAATCTCTGTGATAACAGCTTCATAATCCAAAGGCTCCAAAAGTTTGGGTTTTTCCTGCTGTGGAAAAAAAGAAAAGATCAGGTAATCTCTCTACACTCAAATTTGTCTTCCTCTCCCTTCATAAACTGAGATCCGCTGCATTTTTCCTTTTTTTACACGAACGTATGAATAACTTCTTCCCCCCTCCACCATTCTTCCCAGCTTATTGCAGCTGAGCTCATGCAAGAACAGTGGAAGTGAGGAAGTTGGGCCAGTTGTAACAGTCACTCTCCATCTGATAACTCAAGAGCCATCTGTCAGCTCATTACAGAGACCAAACCCACCACATTAACTTACCTGTCATTCTCAGGAACAATCTTTCTCCGTAAATACATGTAGGCAAACAGACAGATGGACACAATTTGAACTGCACATAGATATGACTTTGAGCTAATATGTTATTCTGTAAGTAACCTCCTAGTTTCTTCACTATCTTACACAGTCCCACCTGTTGAACTGCTAGTAGCTTGTGAGTGTCACCACATTGTCTTACTTGGTAATAATCCAAGGTTATTCTCCCGGAGTAAACTATCTGGCACCCATCCCCATGGTTTCTCTTGTCAGAAACGGGATTAGTATCATCGTAATAGTACTATTATTGCCTGAAAGAGTGGTAAAGTAAGAAACCACCATAGGAACAGCCAAACAAAAGTAAAGTCACATTGTCTCGAAATACAACCCAAAAATAGAAAAAGAGAAGCCCGTCTGACATGCTAGAATACATTAAACAAATAAAGAGTCATGTACTAGAGTGACAACATTTGCTTGATTGAAAGACTTAAGCATCGGAAAGAGTAAATGAGAAAGGGCAAGAGAACTGCTAGAAGACATGGAAAAGCAGGTGATAAGAGAGAAAAAGGACACTAGTGGAAAGCAAATGCAGAAACATTTCTGCAGAATAGATTTTCAGTCTGATGCAATGATGGACATTAAGTAAGTTGTATTTTACCCACTGTTCTTGCACTGTGCTATCCAGATTAATATAAAGTTTCCCTCCCTCCCTCTCCCCTAAACCAAAGCCACGGTGTATTGGAAAAGAAAGCTTTCACATCTCCATGAAACAAATGTCTCCAATGGGCAATCTCATGATTCTCCATCATATTTGATTATTTATATAATGTCATTCACATATGGTCCATTATACACATCACGGTCCAAATATACAAGTCTCTCCCTCTTTTGACTTTGTTCTAGAGAGTTCCTGTTTTTTTCAGTAATTACAGCCATCTCAAGATTTCTCCCCAGCCCTTATGAACACTGTTTCCCTTCTAACTTCCCTAAGTTCAAGACTTCCTTCAGTATCAAATGCATCTATGAAAAGTTTAATCAAATATCAGTAACACAGCCATCAAAATAGATTAAAACACTGGGATACACACGTTCCTAGAAAGTTATTCAATTGCTGAACAGCTTATGACAGAATTAAAGAATAACTCAGGACCTCTGCAGGTCATCTATTCCAACCCCCTGCTCATATTCGGGCGAGTTGGATCAGGCTGCTTGGGAACTTCCCATATGAGTCTTGAAAACCTCCAAGGATGGAGATGCAATTTAAAAAGTTGGAGCTGTTCCTCCAACAGTTCAGTCTATTAACTGTCTTCTCAGTCTATTAACTCTCTTGGTCCCATTTGCCAGCTTAAGAGTTAATAAACTTCTAAAAATCATTAGTATTTAGCATTCACAGGCCACAAGCTCTATCTACTGATGCTGAGACATTAAAGACTTGTAAAAGATAGACAAGATCAACACATAACAGTAATAAATAGAACTTTTTTTGAAAGCTCTTTCCCAAGGAAAGTGGTTCATGAGTGTTGCTGTGGGATGAGAGGGAGGAAAGAGAAGCAATAGCTGACCCACCTAAATATGGTGTATCTTTGACTACCAACTCCCAGGAAACCACTAAAAGATCTGTCTGTATGAATAAAATAAAAAAAGGATTCTGACACACAGATAGTGGGCTAGATTCCTTCCTAGATGAATCTGGAGACATACAACAACAGCTGTCCGTCTTGCCTGAGAGTTATGAAGGGGAGATTGAATTAGAAATAAAACTTGGGATTGTTTAACAGAAAAAAGAAACTTATCTAGAGGAAGGCCACTGTAAAACTCAAAAGGCCCAAATGGGAAAAAACAGCTTTAAAGTTTAATTTAGATTCTGCAACAGGACTGTATAACAGTGCGTGATGTTGAGGTTAAGACAAGGCACCCTACTACGACACATGAGACTTCATATTAACCTAGCCATGTTTACCTTGTACTGTCCCAAGCCAGTACTTGGCCCTGGCTAATACCAGTTGACACATTAATATCCAGTCCTGCTCAAGAAACACTCGAGTTGAGTAACAGCTGTATTCTTTAGTGAGGTTTCAGTCTGCCATTTGCTGACAGCAGTTCCCCACAAAAACGTAACGGGCTCATCCAACCATCTCACCATGCACAGCTTGCTCTCATTTCCTTTCAAGTTATGTTGAGTCACTGCAGTATCCTGTAGCCATGAGTTTTAGACTCTCCTTCACTGAATCTACTATCGTATCTATTTAAATATTCCTATACAGACATAAGTTTCAAGGAGTTAAAACATGAAGAGAAAACACCAGTGCACACTGAGACCACCATCTCTGCTGTACCACTCATTTTGGGAACGATGCCCAGGTCTGAACAAAGTTTACTCCGTCCAAGTTTAGCACAAAGCTTGTAGTAATGTAACTGTTACCTTCAGTAGGAAACCTTATAGCAACCACTTACAAGAAAACTCAAAGTAAAAGTGAAAAAATACATTTACTGACATTTATGAGGCACAAGTATTTCATGCAGGCATTTTTCCTGGGTAGTGGTTTCACTAAACTGTGTATGTTTTCTGCAGAAAGTCTGTGACATTGACTACACTAAGAACTCCCCCTTCCTAGAGCAGATACTGTTAGGCTAGTGGTTTTGCAACAATCTCAAATTTTAATAAGTCAGACATGCCATTGAAACTATAAATGTCCACTCTTCAAAGCCAGAGATGTGTCAACACAATTTTAATCTAGGTCAGATGATCCTTGGAAACATCATGAATGTTAGGTTTCCAAATCTCTTAAAAAAACCCCAAAGTAAGCAAGTGACATAAGTAGCCACCTTCCTAATGAAGTCCTAGATTAAGAAAGAGCTGGGGAATCCCACAAATCTTGGGACTTCTCTCGAAATATGGGGGAATCCCATAAATATGTGCAGCATTTGCAGGTTCTCTATGCCAATGGGAACTACCCTTCTTGCTGGGGCTGGCAGAATGAAGAGGTATTCCTTCTTCCTCCTGGAAATCCCTGCGAAGTTGGGGTGAGCATAGCTACATCTCCTTCAAAGTTAATGTTACACAGATGTTCAGATGCAGGTGGAGACAGGGTAAGCTATGTCACTTTGGCCTCTTTTTTCTCTTCAGAAACTGGCAGCACTCAAAAAGCCACTCCTGATAGATGTCTGAAACACTCCAGGGGAAAAATTCTCCTTGACAGCTGCAAGGTCATTTACGTGAGACAAGAATGCAACTCTAGAAAACCCTGAAGCAGAGAAACACAATGAGTGTATGAACATCACTGTTCCCACAGCACTAATTCTCTTGCTCTCAGTGCTGCAAAGTACATGATCTGATGGAAACATTTTAACAGATATTAACAGAGAAGTCTTACGTGGAAGTTTACACATCTGAAATGTAACTAAATGTAAGTAGAGGTGATACTATCAAAATTACTGCAAAACTTCTCAGTAAAGCACTTCAATATTTATGATGATGTTTTTCTATTAATGCAAGGACAAATGCCATTCTTCCTTTTATGGCATTACAGCAAAATCCTGTATAAAATGCAATATTGTATTATGCCCACTCCTGTAAATCAGAGATGCAAGTAATAGCCCATCCTCATCAATACACCTACTGCAGAGATAATCTAGTTCATTCCCCGCCAACATCAAGCATGACAGTATAATAAACATGATGCCTCTCTATCAATTCTGCATGTTCTTACAAACCTTAAGACTATGCAATGCGGACACCAACTCCATCCTCTGTAGAGCCAGTACTTTGGATTTGGCAAAGCTTAGCACTGCAATGCTTAGCATTGCATTTGTGAAAGGAAGTGGCAGGTGGTTTAGTTAGCAGTTTATCTCTAGAAGGCATGGAATGACCGCTCAAGTTTTCTTGTCACAGGCAGACAGAAGCAGTGATGTTGGGATTAGCAAATTTCTCCCTGCGAGCACTGGCAGAGATTTGTAAATGAGTAGGGCTGATTTAAAGCTAATTTAATAACCATAGTGCTGCCTCTTCTCAATTTAACTTGTCTGTTCTTTCTGGAAACAGACCAACCTAGCAATCTGTGCCAAGATTGAATTATGCTGGCTTGGATTTTTATAATGCTTTTTATATTCTCTATCTCAAGTGAATAATGAATTACATGTAGTTGTACTGAACTGGTTGTGAATACATCTAGGAAAAAGGCACTCTGTGACTCCTCACATGCTACAACAATCACAGGAGTACCATTTACTTCACACCCTGACAGTGTTGTGGAGCATACTTCTGTATGTTGTTGAGCCAACTTTTCCAAACTCTTTTTCAATAGTGAAGAGATCTTTAATGAGCACCGGAGCCAACACCACAGAGGGATGATCACTACTTAATTTCACAAGCGTGAAACAGCCCAGATTCCACCAGTGACGTATGGCTTGATCACCATCATCTTCTGGTCTAGGTACAAAAGCATTATTTTTCCCAGTAATAATGACCAAAAATATCCACATAAATGATTTTACAGAAACAGATACAGTACCTGGCTTGCCTCCAGCTGTACAGACATTGTGCATTGATGCTAGTACCCATCTTCTGTTTGTAATTATAGGATAAAACGACTTATATATCATCCTCCTGAAGTCGTATTTCTGCAAACACTCACTAAAGGAGGAAATGATGTAACTGAGACCAATAGTCTCTGGATAGTCATCCCAAGCACTTCCCCATTCTAAAAATAAAGTAGACCAAATGCTATGATTTTCTAATGCTTCAATGACTTCTTATTCCCAGACACCAAATTCTGAGTATCTAAAATTTATTGAATTTAATAGAGATGTTTAAATTAATTTCTTCTCTTCCCCATGCCATGAAGAGGAAAATTAAAGAAACAGATACACAGAAAGAATTTAAGCTGATGGACTTCAGTTACCTGGACTGAAATATCTTCATGACAGGAGGATCCACTGCATGTTCATAAAAAGAGGCAAAAGAATTGTGATGGCCAGAACTGGTCATGATCAAGCAGGACTCTGATTTTATTTTTCATCCACTCTATGGTTTGTCTAAAATTACAATTCATTCTAGTATACATTTGAAATACTGAAGTGGGCAGACTTACAAGAGAAATAACAGCATCTGAGAAATAAGAGCATCACCTTCCTTCATTTTTTATAGACTTCTCAATAATACTATTAACCAAGCACAATCCTACTAAAACTCACAACAGCAAATTAATTACTTTCCGGGATGACATCAATGTGAAGTGCTTCTCACACTTCTTGTTCTTCCTTTCCTTTTGCCAGTTAAATACTGTCTCTGGCATCATACATGACTTTATATTTTTTTTTTTTTATATAGTTAATATATGTAGTTAATTTTATTCCACCAAGGTGGGCCAATTTAAACTAAATATTTCTTTGCCAAGCCTGTCCAAACTGAAGCTGAAGAACAGTCAGGACTCCATGACTTTTGGAGGAGGTATAGCAAAAAGGCTGAATTTAACCCTGTCTTCAGATGTGCTAGCGATACAGACTGCCCAGCAGCTCTGAGGCATGCTAGCCACAGGTGCCTGAATATCCAAGGAGCTGAAGCTGAGACTAGAAAATCATTCACTTTTTATGGAGTCACCAAAACTTTTGCTTTTCTGTAGGACCAATGTATGTCTCTGTTCACCATTAGGCAGTACAGCAGATGCCTGGGGTGATTTCCATGGGAAGGGTATCGGCCCTGCGTGTCCCTCCCCCCCCCCCCGCTGAGATCATGGGTGAGCAGCCAGATGACCCAGCGCGCTCCTGGCAGCAAATCCCACGGCAGCATTTGTACCCAGTGAGCAGAGACAGGGCAGCCAGGTGGGGACTACAGTGACCCCAACACCCACAAGCAGCTGAGCAGGGAGTGACAGGTCTCATCAACTCAAAATGCTCTCACCCCACAGGCCTGCCCTCTCTCTGCTCCCAACACACTCCACATCGTGTTACGGATTTTCTTTAAGGAAAATACATTTTGCATTTCAAGCAGAGGGGAGGAAATTCAGGGTCTGAAAAAGGTATTTGGGGAAAGAACAGGGAAGCACAGCCAGAAACAGCAGGCAGGTGGTCCCTCCTTTTACTTTAGATCTCGCATTTTTATGATTGTTTGGCCTGGTATGCATCTATTTTCAATCAACAAACTCTCTCGCCATGTTAGAAAGACTACATTTGGCTCAGTATGTGATCCACAGTCAACAAATTCATTAAAATTAATGCTGTAAAGAAAATTTTCTGTGACACCCCCTCCCACCCTAAAACACATTCACTTGTCAGGTCCAAAACGTTTAATTTGTCATGTCTTTCAGTAAATCATGGAGAATTGCACTTGGAAAGAATCCAGCCAGTCCTTCAGGGCTGCACAGCACCACTGATACACTCTTCAGTGTCAGCGGTGAAACCAACATGCCAATAAATTTCATTAAGGGGATTGCCAGTTCCCACAAGATTCTAGTACAGAGAAAATTGCAAAGAATTACAAAAGGATTAAAACCCCCTAAATTCCTAGTGATTCAGAAATTAGTTTCCAAAACACTATTGTACCTATCAGCTTAAGCAGTGCAAAAGCAGGGAAACTTGTAGAAGATCCTGCTGGGAATAAAGAAAGTGAAAAGTCATTTTCTTTCATTAAAGTCTCTTTATTCTAAGAAAATTCTGACTGACACCAGTAAGGGATTTGCTTGACTAAATGAGACTTTCTCTGGACGAATACAGCTGGGATGGGATGAATCCTAATTGCTTACATTGGAAGTTACCATTGTTTTGTGGATCAAAATCTATAAAGGTCTGCCTTGCATATATTCCAGCTTTAAAAGTTACTGTAGGAGAACTCAGTGTGTTAAATATTTGAAAAATGGAAACACCTCTCATCTAGATGAGCTAACTCAGATCATTTTCATTTGAACTGATGGGCCAGCTGCAGCCATCGGAGACTTCAGCGGCACACAGACACGTAACCTCTCCAGCAAGGCGACCAGTGAGCGACCAAGGTTCAGACTACCCAAACCACAGAGACCTGTTCTCAGGCAACTGGGAGTGACCTACTCTTTCTATTGCCTTTCGTTGCTTTCGTTATGAATTTTGAAAGCACTAGGCCTCATAAAACTCTCTCGCTCACCGTTAGAATGTGCAAGCCACACAGGACTATTGGTTCAGCAAAGCATCCATGCTGGGAGGAGAGAGGGGATGCTTCATGCTATGCCTGACTTGGTCATAACTGTTTCCTGAATTCTGTTTCTCAACCTTGATTATATACCTGGCATTGTAGCCTCGCTGCGGTGCTTTCTAAATCTGAAAGGTATATGCATGGGCATGTACTCATGTGCATCTTCAATGACTAGCACTTGCCATTTTAGACATTAGATAAAACTACCAATATAGTCTGCAAAATATTCAAGGTCACAAGAAAACTTACTTGTCCTCTGTGTTTATGCAGTAGCTGGAAACCCTTTTTAGGAAGGAGATAAACAAATTTCATTTAATCAGAAAATTACTAAAAACAGCATTATCATGCCACTGACAACAATACCTCTAAAGCAACTGCTAAGGTTTTAAATTAAATTTCACATATTGGCTTTTCAAAATGTCAAAAATGACAGCTTTTAAATAGTGAGTACTTCTGAAGACTAGACTAAATATTTACCCATAGGTCACTTCAGGGGAAAAACAAGAAAGTCTTGTAAAGTATCTTAAGGGTTTTTTTTTTTTAGTTTAATTTACATAGACCTCTAACCTGGCAACACTCAGCCACTTCACTCCTCTTATCTGACCTTAGCCATAAAAAAAGTGCAGTTATAGCAACAAAAGGTTTTCTTTAAAGCTACCACGCTGAATATACTCATAAAGAGAGCAAGCAAAAGCCAGATTCACTCATCTTCATACAGACTTCTGAACAGACAGGTAAGATGTGCTGGAAGGGGATTGGGAAGAAGGGATAGGAGCTGTGGGGGCGTGGAGAGGACCTGCTCACGAAGAACTGGAGCACTCCACTGGGCCACTTGCCTCATTAGCGATTACTTCACCCCAGGGAAGGAGAAGTGAATTGTCCTGCCCTGGGCACCACAAAGAGGATGCTAGAATGAGTCTAGTTCAACTATTCTGTAAACACTCTTTGCTTCATGTTCACTTTTTCTAGCACGGTCTCAGGAGGGCAGATTCATGGTCACAAACAGGAACGTTAACAAAACCACCCTGCAACCTGCATGTAGTGGATTTGACCAAAGCTTTTAAAGCTTCCAGTACAATGTTTATGTAAACATGACTCTCTGTATACACACATGCGCATATATATATATGACATCACATATATAGAGCCATTGTAATCTAAGGAAAATCTACATAAAAAAAATAAAAAATATACTCCCAATTTTTGCCCTTAAGTGGCACTTCGATGACCCTCATAGCAAAGGCAGAAACCCTGCTCTGACACCTATAGCATCTATACAGCAATAATAGAACTGGTTATAGCAACAAGATCAGACCAAACCAGTCCCCTCCTTGTGCAAACTGGATGAATAAGGGAGATGGAGTGATCTGCCCGCAGTCCTCTGTGTACAGGTTCAGGGGAAGGACAGAAGGAAGGATACGCCAGGTGTTCCTAGCTCACCTGCTCCTCCACAAGGCTCATCTAGCATAGACCTGTTGCTAAAACAGGGGTGTATTTTACATAACACCATGCACAGCACAGAACTGTCTTTTAAAACATTTTTATTTACTTTGAAAATAAAGGTTTCTTTTTAGTACACTTTGTTTTTAGAGTACATAGGAGACTTTTTTTTCAGGACCAAAGGAAAAACTCTAATATCTGTTCATTAGATCGTGCTCTGATGCTAAAGACTTTGATCACCACTGTAAGTCTGATGATGAAGTTGCAACACAGCGCAGAAGCAAACTACATTGCCCATTTTCACTCAGATACTAAAACTTAGATGTATGAAGTCCTAGACCTGCAGACTGAGCAAACAGCTTTTTTGAAAGGCGCTCAGCCCCTTCAGAAGCCCCTGAAGCAAAAATAACTGACAAAAACATTTGCATTTGCTCTAAATAAATTTTTCAAAAATACCATTTGACTTCTAGAGAGTACTTACTAACAAGTCACTGTCCTGTAGGGCAAATCTCATATATGCTGTTCCGCTTCATTTTACTCAATGAATATCTTCCTATTTCTACCTACACTATGGTTACTTATCTCTTCATGACTTAGAGATATTTTTCATGCTACGTATCTGAGTAAATAATTGTAAGTATTTCTACAGAGGCTTCATCTGTAAAAATCAGTATCATCTATACATGACCATTATAAACTCAGCTCTCTCAATGATGTTAAAAATTGTAATTGTTTCCTTGACGTCAACCACCCTCTCAATCAATTATCTAGCTATCAAGTCATTTACACACACAACGTAAACAAGAGCAAAATCTGGTCAACCACACTGAGCTCAATCAACAAACTACAATCAATTAAAACTAACCAGATCATAATTAGTCTTACAAAAAAAAAAAAAAAAAAAAGGAGTTTCCACCAAATAATACAAGTCCACCTACAGAAAATACAGGTCTAAATGTAGTATACTAAGAAATGCATTCTTTGAATAAGGTCCCCATATATAAAAGCTTTTACAGCTGCAGTGGGAGCTGACACCACTATGAAATCTACACCATCGGAGTTGCAGAGGACTGATGCATGAAGGAGAGATTGGCTCCTGGTTGATAGCAAAAAGTGCCTGTAGGCCAAAGATTTAACATGCTCCAATTATGAAATATTGGGTAGAAAGACACAGGTCACAAGCCACAAAAGTAAAGCCAAGTGTGCCTGCATTTCCTAGGGGCTAAACAAGCTATTGAGAAATATGCTCGCAGAATAACATGACATAGTGACCCCATCTTAGTCTATCTTACGTCTGAAAAGAAAAGAAATCAGAACAAACAGATTGCCCTGAAAACCCGAGTTACAACCCTGACATTACAGCAGCGAGCCACGGCACGGGAAGTGCAGTGTGAACCACAAGCCTCTGATGAAAAAGGTGCGTTACCTATTTCCAATTAAAGGCAAGAGGCACACAGTTACAAGTGCTCTAAGTTTTAAGTCAGGATATGATATATTTTAATGACTCTTAGAAAACACAACAATTTAAAGATTCTTTGGCACCACTAAAGTGAGCAGACTCTCAGCTTCTGTTATCTGAGGATACAGGCAAAAATGAACAGATATATTCCTCTTCATCTGCCGGCAGGCTGCTGATTTATTGTTACTATTCAGGCTTTGTTTTATTTCCAGTCATACTTTCCTGTAAGGCTTTAACCACTTCTGGTGAGCACTATTCACATATAGTCAGGATTTGTACAATAATGACAACAATCCCTCTTAACCAGGATTTAAGAGGGTAAGTCAAGCAGCAGGGCCTGCCTCCTACCAAAGTCTTGTGAACTGCCAGGGTTAGATGCTCTCAGCAGCACCACCAGCATTCATTCTTGGGACCCAAGACCAGGAAGCTTAAACTTGCTATATTTGACTATGTGCCAATAGCTCAGGACAGCAAGAACTACACTGTAAAGTAGCCTTGTCAAAAAGATCCATTTCCATATAAAATATCTATCCAGAATGGCAGCTAGTCACAAGCAAACCCCAAACACTATCCTAGATGAGCCACAGACCATCTTAATCAATCTGTGACCAAGTGTTACAACTGCAAAGTTCTTTCCCTGCCTGTTTAAAAAAAGTTAATGAGAATAATCTTCAGTGTATTATCACTGATTCTTTATTACACTGGACATGCAGAATAGCCTTGAAAGAGCCTCCAGCATGCACACACAAACACAGCTTGTAGTTGGATATACAAAACTACAGAAGGAAACCAAACACATTTTGCCATGAAGAAAAGGACTCATTGCCTCCCAGTCTTTCTTGGGGAAACCATTACATGTTTAACACCTAAAGTAATCTCTCAAGCTAAGAGAATACACTGAAAACCAGTACTTGCCTAACGCTTCTCAACAGAAGGCTCTGGGCGTTTTACCTAAAATTGCCCACAGTTTCAATTTCAGTCAGGAAAGCTTAGG
Organism: Haliaeetus leucocephalus; assembly: GCF_000737465.1. NCBI lineage: Eukaryota > Metazoa > Chordata > Aves > Accipitriformes > Accipitridae > Haliaeetus > Haliaeetus leucocephalus. The sequence goes on from NW_010972676.1 coordinate 7,219,331, forward strand.
CACAACACAGTTCATGTGAGCTGCCCAGTGTCACACAGCAGAGTTTTGGGAGGCGCAGTCCTCGCCAGAAGCCATCGCCGGCAAAGCTGCCGTCTACCTTGCAGGGCAGAGCCTCACTCCAGCTTTCCACCAAGGGCTCTGGAGCTTTCTCCATTTGCTCCCTGCACTGCAGGAGGACAGTGGCTTTCTCCTCCTCCTCCTGGCCTGGAGAGGCACAGATCGCCCATAGCATAGATGAGATGTGAAATAGCACAGAGTAACTTTCTACTCCAGAAGCAGCATTATGGATTTTCATGGAACTACCAAGCATGTGTTACCAGAGAGACTATCACACAATGCTCCTATCAGTACGTGTCTGATTGACAACGTGATGCTACAGAACAGCTTCCCTAATGGACCTGAGTTCTGTAAACTCCTGAACTACCCGTGCTTCAGTCTCAGACTTCAGTAATCATTCTCCAATGTTCAGTACCTCATCATACAGGTCAATGAGACTCAGTCAGTCCCACGTACACACCAAGGAATAAATCCTGCTCTCTCCTACATGTAGTCCGAAAACCGTTTTGTCTGTAGTTTTTTAGCAATTTCATAGAAGAAATGGAAGAACGGGTGCATACTCACACAGCTTAATCTGTGAATTTCTCCTTGATTCACTCGCCTAATGGTTCTTCTCTTCCTCCGCAGTTCACTGGGCTCCCTTCTGAATCTCCCGCGAAAGCTCATTGTATCCGTAGGAATTCAAGCAGCAAACAGATCTCTCTTTAAAAACTGTGCTCCTTTAACCTCTTCCCTTCAGCAGCTTCAGCATAACAACTGGAAGCTGCGTATACTGTTCAAGGGGGAAGTATGTCTAAAACTTACATGCTGTATCCACAGTAACTGAACAGAAAGAAGAAGAAGAAAACCAGCAATAACTCATTTCTTCCTGTGAATAATGTTCTGCTATTAAGGCGAGAGTGTCTCATTAAACCATAGATATATACCCAGCCCCCGCCTCTAATGCAAATGAAAATAGGAAGTTGTAGAAAAAAAAAACGTTTGCAACTGAACATCTACCTTTGTCTCAAAACCCATTACATCCTTTCTCCTCACCACTCTCCCCAATCCGAAAGCCAAAACAGCTGCACTCTTACTTCATGTGCATGTATGTCTGCAAGCTAAAAAAACGCATTCACAGAACAACCACCTCCTACCAAGCCCCCTGGTAGCAGACTTCAATCACAGAGCACAGAGCAACAGGTTCGTACTGCCAGGGCCCAGAATCATCTCTGGTTTTGGACCGAGGTAACAGTTCCCCTTTCAAAGTGGTGTGAAACATCAGTAAGAGAAAGCACCCTGCAAATTCCTAAATCTGCAGACAGTTAGAAAAAGGGAAAAATAGATAAATTTATATGCTTATATCCAAAATACATTTTTGGTTTGTAAAAACCTGGTTTTAAAAGTGCTTGTCACCTGCCAACTAAGAAAAATTACTGCTTGCTTCAACCCTGCTCCCACCTCAGGTGAGAGAAAAGCTGCCAGACAGAGCCTGTTCCCCAGATGCTCCATGCAGGGGCAATCACAGCAGCTCCCCTACACAACATGGGGGCAATCACAGCAGCACCCTGACAGGTTAGGAGCCCCTCACTCAGTGCCTCAGAACCGCAGAGGCAACGGGAGTAGTGACACAGGCAATCAAACTATTCTTAATTAAGGTAGGAGACTCGCCCAATGCTCAGCTGTCTGAAGCCTGGCAGGGCACAAAGGTCTTTTAAAACTGAACAAACCCTCTCAGTGCCCACACATGTGCACGCGCACACACAGACCCTTTTCTCCTTTGTTCCAGCTGAGGATTCATCCTGCTGTAGCAGCAAAGCTGCAATCCCCTGTGCACATAGTCTTTACGTGTCATGCATTAGTTTTTTTTATTTTTACTTAATATCAGGGTGCATAACTAAGACAAATTGATAGTTTTTCTGCCTTTTCATTCTGGATTTTTTGCAAATCGGGTGATAAGCATCTTTTTAACAACTTGTTTCAATTAAGTACTCTGAGATTGGCAGCTTTACCCTGAGTGCCACTTTTTTCTTTTTCTTTCCAGCAATTAATAATTCTGAGTTCTATGAACTCTTTGACGCATTTTTCAGTGTTAGTAACATTTGATCCAAAGTAACAAACCTCTGCAGGATTTCCACATGATTGTTCCACATGCTGGATTTCCATGCCAGGAGAGCAGTCACCCTGAGCCCAGCATGTCTGACCTGAGCACTACAAAACAACACATCGGTCTGATTAGTTTGCTTTCGTCTTCCACAGTTAAAACACGGTGCAACTTCATGAATTAAAAACCCGTCCCATCATTATCTTTGTCATTTAGCTTTGCCTCTGAGAAGATCACCTCCTTTAAACTGAGTGTTACCAGCCTGCTGTGCGACTGCTTAAGACAGATTTCACTGTACTCCTACTTGGCGGTGAAAAGCATCTGTGTCTGGCACTAGAAAACAGAAAAGACAACAGAAACCCTTTGCCAAGGTATGCAGACATTTCAAGTGGCTACCAATATAGCACCGCAACATTAACCAAGTTGGAATCACCCTTGTTTTCTCTCAAACCTCCATGCTATCTATACTGAGTCCCAAGGCCCTCTCACATAACGTAGTGAATGCAGCTGCCAAGACAAGAGGTCCTTGCCAGAAGTTAAATTTAATGCTGGCTCCATCAGCTCTGCTGGCTTAACTTTAAGCAGGTATCAATTCCTCTCAGAGGCTCTTTCACCTATTGGCTCCTTTCTGTAGCTGTCACACAGAACAAACCGAGCTCCGTCTTTCCTTTCCTCGGAAGGCGCTCTCCCAGCTCCCTGTCTCCAGCAGCACTGAGGAGCCGTTCCAGGGCATCCTTTCCACCAACATAAGGGTCACCGCCGCTTCCTGAAACTTTGATGAACTTGTGTTACTCCCAAATAATAAAAAAAGATGAACTTAGTTTCAAGTTTCCAGCTGGTCCTTATCCAATTTACTGAGTATCTTCTGTCCAAAGGACTTTCATTCCTGATATTATTAAACCTCATTTATTTCCATATCTCTGACAGCCCATTTTTCAGACTTGATGCTAAAGGCACTGAGCACTATATTTTCTCAGCACCAAGGCATTAAGAGGTTGAAGTGATGAAATAACAAATAAGCTACAGCCTTTACACAGATCTAAACAGAATAGTAAACAACTGCAAATAAAGATTCCACTCTCTTAGATCAGTTTTGAATGCGAATCGCTCTACACTTGTAATGGGGAATAACATCACCAGTCAAATGTCTAATAATGCTTTGTCCTGTAGCAGAATTACAAAGTAAACCCCATTAGCATCAGTGTGACTGTAAAAGATTTCCTAATTTTTCCTCAAAGACTTCTCTATCTCTTCAATTAAAGATATCAGGTACTTTAAGATGATCATAAAATTGCTTATATTAATAGGAATAAAGCTCCTGTGCTGCTTTTAAATTCAGAACTATTATTTATAAGGTGAGAAGTATTATCCATACCTCGAGTTATACCAAGAAAAGAAGTATTTGGTCACAGGAAATCCACAAGCCTTAGCTTACATTTGTGTACTGCTGTATCAGATTCGTGTAGTCAAAATAAGGACTTCAAAAAAATGAAAATATGTAAGATAGTCAATTCAGGGTTTAATTGCCCTCTGCTCTGCTGTCTTTGCTGAAGATTTTCATCTGTTCCCAGCATTTTGAAGAAATTTGCTAATATCTAGATGGGAAAAATAACATTTGATATCTCTACTCCTGTTAAGGAATAGCTATGCATTCCCTTTGGTTCAGAGCCACTAGCATTCAGTTTTCTGATAGGGGTCACAAGTTCTTTAATAACTTCTTTTATTCTCTTTTCCTACATTTCTTCTAGAGCTTCTGTCCAACTTAATTTATTTCCCTCTTAAATCTATTAACTGTCATGCTTCATTGACTTAGTTTGAGTCTATGATATACAGCAAAATGTAAAAATGTACTGCTGGACAAAACTAATCCACTGCTACAGTATCTCGTGCAATCATTGGAAAATGAATTTCACTAGTGCTTTGCTAGCAGCAAAGATACACACTTTATGGACTGAATTTTTGTATCTTCAACTAACATAAAAGGCACTCCAAAACAGGCTAAATATTTGAGTTGCTGTGTAGCAAATACTGAATTCACCATACTGTCCTTCTAACATAATATAATCTACCACCTCCCACCAAGAAGGATTGAGAAATGAAGCTTCAGTTAGCCACACTGGCATCTCCCCCTCTTCCCCCCCCCCCCAATTTGGCAGGGGGTGGGGGGAGCATGGAATCACATGCAAAGATTGAATTCATAGCAAGTTTCAGGGAATGAATGCTTCCCTTCAGCACAGGACTTCTGTCTGGGAGCAATGTTGACATGTACAAACAGAGTGCAAGTCAAAAACATAGTCTTGACTTATGCCCACGTATATATAAATAATTGCTCATCCATAGTCATTATGTGCCTAATCCTGACTCAGGCATTTTGTTTAACAGATTTAAGCAAGATAGTTTGATTAACAAATAAGATAACTCCTTTCGCTGGAACAAGCTGCATCAACTGTATATTATGCCTTTTCTGAAATTAAATTCTGAAATTAAAGACAAGCCTCTCATAACAAAACTTGCTTCATTTATAAACTAAGACCACCACGATGACAGTGACACTACCATTCTGGTAGTCTCTGCAGTGTAGACCAGTACCGAGAAATTTGGCTGACAAACTTAATGCTTCACCACTTGGCAGAGTGCAGATAAGATACCTGCCTACCTCTCTCGACAGGCTTGTGGCATTTCCAGCATGTCAGAGTTCCTGGTACAACCACGGCAATAAAGTTGTTGAAAAAAACCCAAAGGATGACAGCCATGCCAAACACCCAGCCCTTGGAGCAGAAACAGAAACAATTCTGCACTTTGCAACCATGACTTTAGCACATGGCCAGCAGGCAGCTATCAGCTCAGGTACCAGTGATAAGAAGAAAAAATATGCTACCCTGCAGAGGGTCAAAGGGCTTTTTTTTTTTCTTCACTATTTCTATTTAAAAAAAAAAAACAACAACCAACAAAACTTACTTCACAGCTTTTCAGCCTTCTCTATCCCATATTATGGATGTAGGATGCAAAAGTCACAAAATCTGGAGACCTTGCTGGTATACTCAACAGAGTTAATATCCCACAGCATGCAGGCAGTACCAGTAGATAAGCTGTACTAATACATACTGATGCTGCTTTCCATATATTCCTCACCTGGTCTTCAATTACAGTCCCCCAGCAAGCCCACCATCGCTGTCTGTCACACCCCAAACAGCACAGCAGGGCAATGCTGCAAGAAGTCAGTTATGCATTTGGACAAAGCAAGCCGTATTAGATATAATTTGCCACCCTTTCTGTGGTCAGAGTGCTTGCTAGGAAATTGATTGTAGTGAGTGGCAACGCACTGCACTTATTTTCAGGTATGATTGCCAAAAATCTACTAATGGGACTGTGAGACTAAAACTGAGGTGTCAATGACTGTACACCACGTTTGTCTTATCTGTGTCTTCCAGGCATCAGGAATAGTGCATGCTCTGTAGTGGTTTGTGAGTGCATGTAAAAACTGCACTTCCTAAAAGCTTCATGCTGGACAGGTAAAGCAGATCACTACCCTGGGACCAGAAAGAGAGCAGCTACCAGATGATGCAGGAAGCCCTATTTACCTCCCTCCCAATCCCTTTGTCATCAAAGACTGGCGGGGCAGGTGGGGGGCGGGTATTAATAAGAGATGGTCTTTTGAAATTAAATGTTCAGTATTGGTCTGTGCTTTGAAAATGTTGGGGGGTTTGCTTTTTTTAAAGAGGGTGAAAATATAAAACCAAAACAATTTAAACAGAAAGGTAAAACAATTTAGTTTTACATATAAAAACCCCAAACATATGAAGCAACCTTTCACAAAGTCACTCTGGTATTGAATCAATTGGAAGTGAATTACACCGTTTTTTGAGAAATGTGACTCCACTTATGGTCTAACAACTTAAGCTGAAACATCAACATTCACATACAAACCCTGTGTGAAGTCATTAGAATAGCTGATGTTTGCATTTTGCCTACAAATCCATATGGCTAGCTCTGACCAGGCAAAGGGCCGGGAATCCGTCAGGGTAAAAACGACATCAACACACAGGGTGAGCTCTCCAAGGCAGGGGAACGAAGGCCCTTATATTTGCCAGAGCTCTGCTAACAGATCTTTCCAGACAACAGTTCCCCATGCCAGTAACTCCACCTGTGTCAATCCATTTCTTTTCTTCCTAGCCTGACACTGTGCTCATCTCAGCGATTCCTTCCTCTGTGCCTTCACCTTCACTTCACGCCCCAGGTATTAGTGCACTCACGCAGAACAAATTTGCGAGAGGCTGCCCTATTCCTTTGCCCTGCCTGAGAGGCTAAAACACACCCTCTAGTTGAACTGGTGGTGTCAGGAGCCCTCCACGGGCTGCGCTTGCCAGTCTCTGTGCATGGCCAGAGCCGGTAAGATTCATCTGTGGCTGAGAGTCTCCCCTGAGGGGTGTGAGGAGAAGGCCTGTGGGAGCACAGTTTGGCAGCTCCCAGCCTGATCTCACACACCCCACTCAAGGGCCCTTACAGCACATGTATTTCATCACCTCAGAATGGCCCTATAAGCACTCACAAGAGTTCGCTGATAACGTCCACACTCCAAAAGCCACTTACTACCCCTTTCCTGATTTTATAGCTCCTAAAAAATGTCTTGCTGTTCTCCCATTTGGGAACCGGGCTTAGCTGGGCCAGCAGCAGTTAGTCCCTTCCTCTCCCACAGCCTGGGAACACCGCTCCATGTGCACGCACCTCGCCACAGTAATGTTTCTACCAGCTAACCCCACAAGAACATGGATGCAAGAGCGGCATCATTTCAGCAGCTTTGCAAGCTGGAAACCCACCTGCACCTGGCACGAATATAGTACATTCCCTTGCCGCTAGACGAAGAAGGGCCTTGGAGAACCTGTTGATGCAACCCCAAAGACCTCCAGCTATGGCCACACGGTATCACTTAGAGAAAACCAGTATCACAGATCTCACACTTGCAGCCGTTCCTCATCTACCCTATCAGCCCTCTGGAGATAGCAGCCACTGGGGGAGCAAGAAGAGAGGGGGTACTGGTACTGTGCTATGGTGTGACCAGCTGGTCCTCTTTGCAAGTGCAAGGGTCCCTGTTGCACAGCAGAGTTGCAGACTCACATATAGCACAACTGAGCGCAGTCATCATGGGCTTTTTTTCCCGCGTATCTTTGCCCAGATTGGATAGAAATAGGGCTATAGTTACCCTCTTTAGCAAACAAAATGCTGCTTCTTACATCAGCAATTAGGTTGGAAAAATAAACTTTCTATTAGCAATGTTGTCCTGCTGATGTGTACAAAAGCAAAACACACAATTAGTTTAATTTCTTCTTTAGTTTGATCCATTGGGAAATTTCAAACAAACATTACCCTTGTGTTTTCATCTACTTGGACTGGAATCAGCCCTTGGTAACAAAACACATAGTGATGAAGGGCCATAACAGGTGACTAAATAATTAATCTAAATTTACTATCTCCAGATACGTCAATGCTGCTGTGATTTTGGCTTCTGCTGCATGCTTTTTCTGATTGTAATTCTAATACTTGCTATTCACGTCTACGCTACATTGCAGAAATAAGTCTTTTTCTTTACCAAGAAAACCTCAGATCAGACAACATCTTGTTTATAAAGAGAACGCACATTTTCACCCAATTTTCCAGCTGGAATAACTGAAGCAAAAGGAGATCAGGCAACTCACTCATTTACTCAAGGTCACAATCAACATCTACAATGCCATAATATTGATACAAAAGACCCTGGGACTCTCTTCATTGTTTTTTCTAAGTACTAAAATACACTCCCCTCCATATGTGTGCGAGCTGACTGTACAACCATTATTGTGTTTGATATCACATACTTGTAACATATAGTCAATGTTACAAATTCCTTTATACTCTCTTCTAGTGCCTGTGGGTATCTTAAGCAGTTAAGAAAGCAACTGCATATAATAATTCATCATCTGGATCCTATAATTGAAAGCTAAATAATGGCATTTTGGAAGAGAGAAAAGCACACAAATTCCAAAAACAGATAAGCAAGATTATTTTATTATTTTATCAAAAAGGAGTGAAATAAAAAGCCCTGCAAATCAGATTTACATTAGTTAAGTTTGGTAAGTGGAAAAGAGGAAAAGATAACTCACACCCCTTTCACAGTCCCCTTCTCTTACTGATCTCTTGGAACACAGAAAGCAAAACGGTGTAGCCTAATACCTAGCGCCAACACCCGATACGGTATTTCTCACTCTGACATAACTTTCTGTACACCCAGAGAATTGTTTCACCTTTCTAGGCTTTGCTTTTAATTTCTTAATTAAAAACTGCTAATCCTCATTGAGACTTAACAAATGTGCAATCTTCAGCATTACCAAAATAAGAAGGTAAAAAACTCTAGGAAAACACTGAAGTGGCAGTGGTTAGGATCCCAGAGTAAACCCTACAGTTTGTGAAAGCCTGTGTAAAGTTATTAAAACTAAATATAACCCCAGCCTTGGCAAAAAAGAAATTTAATATAATCTATCGAGTTCTACTCCTTCAGTTATCCCAACCTCAGAGCAAGGAATATCCAGTGGACTGCTGTGGGTCCTGATGCACAGACAAAGGACTGCACACCAGCAGACTCGCAATACAGGCCCACGCACAGGGACCGTAACCTGCAACAAATGCAAAATAATTCATGGGAGCAGAGTCAATCAAGCTGACATACTTGCACATGTAAGAGGCAAAACAATGCCAAGTACAATACTATTTCAGTACCAAACAAAGTACTGAATGTTCACTTGGATGCCACACTAAATTCCAGTTTATGTAAGCATGGTCATACCAGCTAGGATGAAAGTTCATTTAACCCAGACTTTGCACCTGTGAGAATCTACAGATGCTTAGGTAAAAGTTCAGAAAACAGTCAATATAATAGTATTTCTCCTGAACACACTTCCAATTTCCACTCATGCAGGTTCCCAGCCTGAGATGGCATCTGCATATTTAGTAGTTCTCAAAGACTTCTCTGATGAATTTTTCCAGTCATTCTTCAAACCTACACAGACATTATAGATGCTAAACATTTTGTGGCAAGGAAATCCAGTTTTAATATTAATTCAGTGAATATTTTTCTTCCAACCTTGTCCCCCATTAGTTTCATTTGATGATCCCTTACTTCTCTTGTCGAGAGAAGAAACTGCAAGCAAAGTCTACATGTCTCTGAGCATTCCTGATTTTTATGACTTCCATCGTATCCCCTCATAGTTATTTTTCAGGCCAGTCCAGGTCCAGTCTTCGTCTACATACGTAGTCATGGACTAACTTCGCTGATCCTCCTCACTCTTCTCTGTGATTTTCCAGTTCCCATAAGTCTGTTTTGAATTGTACAAGGTATTAAAGCCCTCCCAAGAAGCTGCTATGGAACTCTGCTATCCAAGGACAGATCAAAAAGCAAAATTTATTTATGATTTGTCAGTAAGCTGGAAAGGAGGACCAAAACTATGTCATTCTTAACACACTAAAACTGCTCTAAGATTCCAGGTCCCAGCTTCTGCAAGGCGGAGAGCTGAATCATAGTGATTCCTCTTCCTTTTCCTTCTCCGGATGATTTTTTCAATGAGATGAGTGTAAGCCAGTATTCCTGCCCTCATGTTTCTCCCCACTCCCACATCTTGCTCTTTGTATCCAACATGCAAAGACAAGCCCTTGCACCTTCACTCTTGCTTATCATCAAAACCTAAACTGGCCATTGACAACCTGACTCTGTACCAAGAGGTTTTTTTTTTAATTTGGAAATTCTGGAAAGTCCAGAAAATTCCCTTTTACCCTAGAAATAGCTGGAACATCCTGACTCTTATTTCTATTAAGCAACACTTGAGCTGGATACAAAAGAATTGGTCAGGAAATCAGAAACTAAGAGGTTAACTTCTGATTTCCTACAAATACAACACTACAGCCAAGCATAAACAAGTGCCAGAAAAGGATGTGGATGGGAAATAAAGCAGCATTTGCTGCAGTTCCTCCTCACTCAGCTCCTTGTTCTCCCTGAAACACTGCAGACACAGTCTGACTCAAGGAGCAAATCCTTTTGTGAAAATATTTCCAAGAAATACAGTTGTCTTTTGAATGCATTTTACAAAAAGCAATGTTTAGCTACCAATTCAGATTCTTTTTGCAGGCTCACGTAACTTAAAATTGCCTTTGATTTAGTTTAAAAAAGGAAAATTGGCAAACACTTAGTATGCAAAAAAGCTTTTGGCAGCTTAAAAATACTGTGTAAAGAAACTTCTTGGTGGGAGCTCGTACAAACTTTTATGTCAACTTATCTCTCAAACGTTTCATTTGGGCAGGGCCTTTCTAGCGCATTCTTCAAGAACTGGCTTTTTTATATAGTGAAAACATTTTCAAATTACATTAACCAATATTTACAGTTTCAATTAGATTCTGAGAAGCAAGGTAAAAACATATTGGTACAATTCCAGGCTTGGATTCACTTTTATATGAAAAACTTCCATACATTCTGCTAAAATATTTTGTATTTATACAAGTGTTTGAGGAATGAGCACGCTATCTGTCAGAGCTGCTTGGTTGGAGGGTTTCTGAACAAAAGCAGGTGACGGACGCACAAACACTCCAATCACGAGTCCTTCCCCAACTGATGTCTTTGCTACATTGTCAGCAGAAACATAATCAGGTGCTACAAGGGACAAATTGTCATCACGAAGAATAAGAGGCATCACGAACAACAAAATATATGATATATCTTAAATACTGGAAAATGTATTCATTAGAAGTCTGCATAGAAACAGCAAATGGTTGCTACTGGATATATCAGATTCAAGGTTAGGATTATTTCCCTGTGTCTTCCACGCATATGCTGCTCACATTCATCTGAAGGATGTGTTATGGAGCACATGTCTAACACCTGGGAGCAGACAGCCAACAAGGGACTTGGTTTCTTTCATAACAGGCCAGTTAAAAGGAGACCCAAGCACAAGTTGTAAGGCCCAAGAAACCAGATATTCCTGGCAACAAACAGGCTTTTAGATATCTGCTTAGATCACTACACCTCCTAAAGGGCTGTGCCCTTGCTTAAAACCAAAGAGCTAACGGTGGTCAATAGCTGGAGGAACTCAAGCAGTACAAAAGCCAAAACAGAGTCACAGCCTGAATAAGCAAATTCAGTCACAAGTGCCAGCTGGCAGGTGGAGAGACCAAACAGGCAGCTGGATGCTCTGTGCCTGGTTGCTTTTTCTAGGGAGATGAGAAAAGGCTCCTCAAGCACGTGGGAGAACGGGTTAAAGACAGGGGAAGAGCTAAGGCACTGACAAGACAGAAGTGCAAATCAGCTGTGTGAACACTTTTTATTCTTTACCTTCAAGCCACAAGTATCCAAAAGTGAGAAAAAATAAGCCCAATCCCAAGCTCCATTTCTCCCCAGAACTTGTCCTCCTCTATAAGCCCATTAAGATCAGATGTCCTATAATGAGAGCTGCAATGCATGTTTGCACATTATTTATTAGTGGCAGAAACATCTCAAAAAGAACTGTGGAGCATCTGGTTCCATGAATCTACATTTCAGTAACTAATCTCTTTACTGTTAAGGCTTACCCTCTGAAAGAGCTAATTTTAGCGCATAAGTCACAACCTGTGGAAAGCATCAAGGTAACACCAAACCATTACTGAAACACCAAAGAAAGTTATGACTTACTGGAGATGTGATGTTCAACTCCCAACATCCTAGTTTCATAGCTAACCACTGTATTAGTATCAATACTAATGAAAAGAAAATGAGCACAGCAGTTGACAGATAAGAAGTGAGGAAAAACAAACACCAAAGGCATGAAGTGTTCAATTCAATTGGTTCCATACACTGTATTCAGAGTGATCCCTGAGGCAGAAGGAAGTCTGACAAACATTACAATGGCTATTTTTCATTGAAAACCACACACACAGAATCCATTATGTTTTAAGCTAACCACAAATTGGGAATAATTATTAACAGACTGCAAGTGTAGAAGTAAGATATTGCACAGAAATTCTTTCTGTTTAGACAGAACGTAACATTTTGTTCTGAAGAGGCACCAAATTAACAGGATGAAAAAAAGTACATTTTTTATAATAAGTATTTATTTACAGAGTTCCCCAAGTTTAAAGTAAGAGTCCTAGCAGAACTGAAATAATTGAGCCCCAGAACAATGAAGGAATCCGTTTCTTTCTGACTGGAAAGACACACATGTATGTACAGCTACCACACCTCAGCATAGGAGATTGTGGTCCCCGGTCTGAGCCAGCTTCAGCTGGACTAGACTTGGAGTAGCGCTCCGAGATGATGTCAGACCCTTGCCACCCAAAACATCCTGAAGTATTCATGTGACATGCTTTTTGGTGCTGGATCCTAATCCTTTCTCCACTGTGGCATTCCTCACTCCAATCACTAATTCAGGCTGGAAGGCTTAATTATTCAAGGAAGGGATTCAAAAGCTAAAAGACCAGGAACTGTTCATGTGTTTCCAAGACACTCTATCTTCCTCCATCTTCCTTAGCTCCAAACACTCTGAAGACACTGTGCCTGTTTCTGTATTCCTGAAACAGTACTGCAGTGAACAGGAGCTCAGTTACTTGAATACTTTGGCAGAGGATTCATTTCTTGTTTCACTCACAAAAGCAGAGCTGCCAGTTAGTACTAGCTGACAGAATCAAATACGCTGAAACACAGCTTAGCCTTAGAAATGTGTTTTGCTTTTGCTAACTTTTCTTTGGTTAAGGGAACATCAAAACCATTCACCTGTGTTTGTCTTGTTCCTCTTAAGCTACAGGAGATATCGCAATGTGGAACTAGTCTGTATTCACATACACATTGGCTGTAGTCATCTAATAGTCATCAAGTGGTGATGCCTTTTGTCAAAAGCTTGTATGATTCAGGAAATGTAATCTAGAAATCGGAATCTCTTGAGAGTTTATAGAAATCAGGTGACAACCCCCCTGGGTTACACAGAAGAAGGCAAGATCACCAGTGCTAGCTGCACTAGGTTTTACAGCACACAGTAGTCACACATCAGTTTACGCTGCAGATGTACTCACAGTATCTACTCCTCAATTTATCTGTTTGCCGCAGCTGATGGTGGACTGGTTCAGCAGCTGCTATTAAGTGAAATGACTCCTGTTGCACTGTGCCATGTTACCCCAGTTTCCTGGCCAGAAGTTGCTGGAGAGGCTATGGAGCAATAAAAATTTTCCACATGCATTAAAATCAAATGATTCTGACAGATGGAAGAGTATGAAGAGTGGAGATAAAAGCTCAGAGATATATCTCTTTGTCTCTCACGAGCAATGAAATTGCATAAGGCTTTTTTCTGAAATGTGCTGAATTGGAATTCTGATTTATTTAAACTGGGTTTAGACCAAGTATATTAACATTGCTGTTGTAAAGAAGAAACTTCATGGAAGTGAGAAATATCACCAACAGTTTTGTCACACTCCATTCAGATTTCCAGCCCACCCGGGAGGGGAATGGATCGCATTTATCCTGAAGTCAAAGCAGAAGATGGTTTTCCACTTTGGGAAGGAAGGGGTGGAAGAAGGACAACGGAGGAAGGATTAACATCCGTAAGAAGTATACTCATTGTGAAGCAAAAGTCGAAGGCTTTTGATAAGAACAAGGAAGGAAGAAAAAGCAGTATCAGAGGATCTTGATGTGTCAACATAGAGCAGTGGTGGCTTGCCCTCAAAAATCAAACCTTACCAAAGTTTAACAGCAGTGTGCCTAATTAATTTCAGATGAGAAGAAACAGTATTTTCCACTTGGATTCTCTCTTTCTCATCACTGAACTCTTCCTCTCTTACACACTATCTTTGCCTTGACAGGTCTCCCTCCCTGCTTTCTCTCTCCCAGAAGCTTTTGCTTTGGCAGTACTTTCGGTTGGCTGGTGTTCTCAGAGGGCCCCGGTTTCTTTATGGCTCCCTTCCCCACTCGGTGTACCTCTTACAGAGCATGGCTGTTTCTAAGCTAAATCGATACCCCCATGTTTATAGCCGAAGGACTGAAATGGACTCTTGACTCAGCTATATGCATTTAAATCCAGATCAGCTCTACTCTGAGGATTCTGTACCTACAACAGCATGAAAAATAAAGCCCCGCCTGGCTCTCAGTGCTGCAGCCAGCAGTGAGTTAATGCTAGTGAGAGGCAAGGACTGAGGACTGGCACTGATACCACTTTCTGAAAGCATGAGTTTAATTTGCTGTTCCTTTGCACACTTCTTGAACCAGCTGCAGCTCACCATCCTCAGCAGAAGAGAACCCGTCTACCAGAGCCTGGGCCAAGGATAGCGCGTACACATGAAGACAACGAGCACTGCTGCCACCACACTGCCGCTCACTCTCCCAGCCTGAGAGTCTCAGCCGCCGTGTGCAGTGCAGGTCGGCAGTGCTCCAGCGGCAGATGCCTGCAGGCACACTCTCACTGGTATTGCGGTGCAAACACCTGAGCCGTGCTGGGAGCATGCATGAAGCATCACGGGTGGATTTCTGCATCCTCGTGGCTCGTATGTACTGCATGCACTGCCCCAACCCACCTCCTGTGAGCTGTGGACAGTGATACTGCTAATGAAGATGTGCTCCTGTAATGGAGCTTGAGCAGCGCGGGATGACACTGCTTCTCAGCCAAGATACGGTAGCAGGGAGTATCACTGCTTACAGTCCATTTCTGTAGCTATTAACCGTCAGTCTAACTCACCCATACAGCCTGATCAGTATAGTGCCAGGAGCAGTCACACATCCCATGCCAAAACCTCACTTTGCGAGGCAAAAGACCAAATTATTTGAACTGAGTTATGAGTCTGGAACTACTTGCGCAGCCCAAGATGCACATAAAAAACAGAGAACGTCTCCGAAAACAGACCTAGAGGCTGTTGGTCACAAATACATACATACATATATATATATATTAAAATGTTTCATATTTCTGTCCAACATTACACTCTCTACTGACAGCCTGAAACAAAATACCTCTACTAAATTCTGTGCTTCTGAATAAGAAATAAATTTCAAAGCATTTTCTTGAAGTTTCCAGAACTTCAAAGATATTAATAATAGATAATAATATATAATATATATAAAATATATATTATAGCTTAGCATTTGGCATTGAAATCTATGTTCATCTCTTTACTATTACCCAGAGTTTATCTTTTCCTTATAATTTATTCAAGTATTTAATATCGTGATAAACAGAGGAAAGCAGACAAACATAAATGCAAGATAAGCACTTATAGCCAATTTGGTGTGCGAGGGTATCACACTATGTAAATAGCTTAAGGTTCCTACAACCATAGCTCACCCAATTTCAAAATCCCAGAGCAGTCAGATCATTGGGATTTTTTTTTTTTTTAACTCTCCTACCTTTCTCTGTATGATTGGAATACTTGGACAAAAAAGAAAAAAAAAAAAGCATGAAGGAAAGTCCAAAGAGCAAAACAATCAAGGGAAACATGGAAAGCTAGCATTTGCTACAGCCCATCAGAGCTAGAGCCAAGCAGAACGGCAGACAGAGCATCACAGACAAAACCTGCAATAAATCAAGCATGTGTGTGCATAGATTTGTTTATAAATATGCTTATTATGCAGAGCAGCGTGGCTGCAGATGGCCAAAGCCCCCAAAACCTGAAGTGGGTTTTTTTGGGGGTTGGGGGGGGTTTTTTGTGTTTGTTTCTCTCTTTGCCTTCTTGGCTTTAATCAAGTTACTTTGCCTTTCTATAGGTCAATTTTCTTCCCTCCCAAGAAGCATTTTGAACATGCATCTTAAATTGTGATTTTTGTCAAATGCATAAAACCACAAAGCCTTCCCAAAGCACTCCCAAGGACTGCTACTTACAGAGACTTTTTTATGTCCCTTTAACTTATACCCTACTCTTTCAGGTATGCTTTGCTTACAAATAAATAGCTTGCTTCTTTTTTAAAAAAAAAAGTAAATAAAAAATTCCTCTTATATAGGAGGATGTTTTCATCACTTTGAGTCCACACTCTTCATAAGCTGTCATAAGAACTTGGTTACCAGATTCTTCATAATTTCATTCCATGTGCTGTCATACTACACATGTTGCTGCAACACTAGTAAGAAGTGAAAGCAATATAAAATGTTGTGGTTCAGAGTACTAATGTCCGATGGAGAAGATTTGTTCAGTGGAAAAAGGCTGTTTTTAATGTCACCTCTTTTTCAACCACATGCATACTTCAAATGTTACTGCAACACTCTGAAGTATGAAACAGAGCCACATCTTGGGCTCATTCACCTCTGTACTTAAGAAAATATACCCAGAGCCATAGCTGCTGCCTAAACTGGTAAAAGCCAAAACCAAACCAAACATCTTTCAGCACAGAAGAACAAACACTGCTCTGAAGAAGAGATGGACATCGTCCCTCCTACGCTGCTCTGCTGATGACGGTGCTGAGCAGTTACCAGCAGGCCTGTTCAGCGTTAGGCACAAGAAAAACGCCACAAAGGTAACAAAACCAGTTGCAAAAATGGCTCTGAAGTAGAAGCATTTTGTGCATCACTTACTACTTTTCCTCTTTACACTCTGCTATTATTCGTTTATTCAAACATAGGCCTGTTTCTGTTCCTGCTGAGGTCAAGTGCCAAAGTGGAAGTTTATTAAGGTCAAAGCAAGCTACATATGTTTATTGTTGCTTAAAAATGTATTACACATTGAAGCTTCTGACTTGAGCTAAAAGATATGAATATTTTGAATATTTCTTTTGAACTTTAGAGCCTTGGGTAGTCTGGCTTTCCAAAGACAATCCCTCCTCCAAGATGTTGGAGAAAGAGAACACCCTTCTCTTCCCAGAACTGAGGCTCATGCTGACCTCTAAAAGTTGCTGCTAGTCCTCCCCATTTGGGCACACGCAGACACATTCCCACCTACAAAACCAGTAAGTCATGAGTCAAAGATCTTGAAGTTCTTAGAGCTGCCATCTATTGATAGCACTTAGTATGAATGTGGCATAAATTTTCAGTAGGTAAATGCATACAAAGGAGGAAGTGAGTACACTGAATTATTTAAACTAGAAACATAAAATTAACACAGATTATGCAACAAAACTTAAGGAACACAATTCTGGAGGTAAACTTTAGTATTAGATGAAGAATTCTCAAAGCCATGCTTTTATTGTTTCTATGGCTTTTAGAAGACTAAAATTCCATTTACAAACTAAGTGACCTGAGAAACATCTCGGGCAGCACCCCAGCCCCACCTGTATGCCAGAGCACAGCTGCCATCCTGCACCTGTGCAGCAGGGGAGGTTCTCTTACTTCTTCTGTTACTGGAAAGAGTAGATAAAATCTCTGCAAGCTGTCTCTTTTCAGAGATGAAAAACTGAATAAAGAGAGTAATATTGTCACCTTGCTATTGCTGTCTTCAAGCTAACAGGTCATTTTACTCAAAATGCAAAACATTGTACCACATTTTTGTGTTGCTGGTTACCAAGGAGTGTGTGTGTGGACAGAAGGATGCTATCCTCAAATATCATGCTTTGCTCTTATCTTCCACACAAATCTCAGCTGCCACAGTTCATGATAAGTCACATGAAAAAACCAAATAATGACCTACTAGACAAAGCTCAACTTCTTTTCAGGTCACAAGTTCCAAACACAAAGCATAATCCTAAACATTAGTGCCCCCACTCCAAGCACCAAACAGTTCCACATAGCCCCATGTACTAAATTTTCTTCCTTCAGGCATCTTCCTCTTCTCCTTTTTCTTGCAGAAACAGCACTCTACATAGGCTTTTTAATATCTCAAACCTCACTATTTCATGGACTTATTTTGAAAACCAGCTCTTACAGACATATGTTAAAGGTACAGAAAACAACAAGATGGTCTATTAAATAGAGTCACTGAACACATTGATCCAACTTGTACATCTAGTTAGAGCTTGTTTGCATACTTATTTTGCATGTCTCTGGCAACTCCCAGCAGCGTGTCCAAGAGAAGATGACACACAATAGTCATTGACAAAGAATTTCCAGTTTTGTCTTTCTGGCATCTCTCCCTGCTCTGTGGATCCAGCCAAGATCTAAAACTGATCATTAATCTGCCTTGCCCAAAGATAAAACCAGATTTCTAAACTAACAAACTGAAGAGGAACAAAAATTCTGTGAATAAAGACATCAATCTTCACTTTCTGCAAGGACTAGAATGCTAGAAATACCTGCTGTGATGCCTAAAGGTTTCATACAATGATTAGTAGGTGGCCATTAAGCAATAGCTGGAGGTTGTACTTGGGCCTTCAGAGCGCATCCACAGCATGTCCTGCTTGGAGTGCCACTGACAAGGGCACAATTCCTAGAAGAGTATTGTATAAGGATGTTCCTCTTCAGGGATTAACAGAGGAAAACGGGGCAGATATATAGAACTGTATACTTACTGGAAGTATTTTAAGGTAGACTGCTGTTCTCTCTGCCTCAGGATTGCTTTCTGTACCAAAGCAACATTGAGATTTTATTTTTGCTTCACACAGAACAGGCAAACTTGCAAGAACATGCAGCAGAGCCTGGGGACTTAAGCCATTCAAAAAGAAAGGATAGTTTATCTCCCCAATCAATACCAAATACTAACACTCTCAGTAGGGAGCATATAGCCAGTGGCACACAAGCTACAAAGAGGAGAACCATTTCATCTGAAGGCATGAAAAGATAAAATGCCAGATCTTCAGCCGACAGGAGCCCACAGCCTCTGGTGATCACACCCAGGCATGTCAGTATATTTCAGATATTCTGCATATTGGGATTTCCTCACCTCTCTTCTTTGGGCACCCCAATCACTCACTGCCCTCGGGCATAAAAAACCTCAGTAATCTCTTTGGGATCAGTTTAGCTCCTGGCATCTGCACAATGTGCATAACGACATTGTGAACTAAACACTCTTTTGCTTGTCTACATAATTGTCTCCACTGTATTATCCAGACATAACCTTCAATGATCTACAACAGACCAAGGGGAAAAAACATAATCTGTTAGGACCATAACACATGTTTTATGAAGGTCCAGCAGCCTCCAGCCCCTCTTTATCATGCTGCTCTTTCAAGTCACATGAATTCTGGTGGAAACAGGACCATCCATTTCTGCTGCGGAAGTGCTCTGAAGCAGCGCTTTCTTCTCAGCTCACCAGGTCTCCACATCACTACTAGCCTAACGGTAAAGCTCAATGGCAAATTATTTGAGATAGTTACATTAACTGCTTCTAAATAAAAATGCACAGTAATACACATCCAGAAGAGGAAGAAAGATGAGCGAGGAAAGACCATTTTCCCAAGTCATCCCCTGCCCAGCAGCTTTCCTCCGAAGCACCTGCCTGCACCCACAGCAGCCTCATGACGGGGCTGAGCCACTCATCCTCCCCTGCTCAAAGGGGCGAAAAGGATCCCACAGATCTCCTAGGGAAGGGCAGCCTTTTGACAGGACAAACACCAGTGCATTAACTGGTACTGTAAAGAACATAAAGCCCCCATTACTACGATGGGCGGATGTGTTCGAGACCAGCAGGGGATCTCTGAAAGCCCGCATCCAGCAGCGGGTGACAGACCATCTGGCTCGGACCAGTGTGCCTCTCCTTTGGGAAATTCCCCAGCCCTGCAGGGCGGTGGACAGCTTCCACAGCTCCCTCCACACTGTGGTAAAGCCTCACTTCTTTGAGAGCCCAGGGACCTTTGCTGCAGCTCTTGAAGCCCCACTCTCCCAGGATTTACCGCACGAGGAACTGCAACTCAAGCTGCTGCTAACTGCATCTGTATGGGGAGGTTGGTACATTGTTTGCTGCCACGACACCCAAGACTACGCTTTTCTTCCAACGACTGAAGCAAGTTGCACAGATGATCCATACTTGGACATGCTGCAATTTCTTCCAGACCCTTCTCACTTCATTATGCTTGAAATTACTATCAGGAAGGAGACAGTTATTCGTTTAAATACTGTTGAGGTTGTTTATTTAACCATTAAGTGGAAAAGAAGTTTGTTCTATAGATACTGGATTTTAAAGCAAAAGAAGTCTAAACATCAGCTTCGCGATGATGAAATCCATCCCCTTCCTGCTTATGACCATTAGCCTCCCCCATGCACTGGATAATACCCTCACCTGATAAATAAAAGCACTGCTTGGATTGGGTCCTTGCTACTATAGTTGCCATGACTGCACTACACACCTCTCTAAGGGCAGCAATGCTCTCTTAAAACCACTGCTAGAACTCATGACAGCTATTAAATTCTCTAATGTTACCATCACCCACTTATAACTAAGTTAACGCCCTGTGTGACACAGAGAGGTATCAGGGGGATGCACTTTGGACTTCATCATAACATACCTTACATTAAAAAAAAACAACTCTACCACTCAAATATTATACATGTGTGCCATGACAAACTGGCAAAAATACTATTTGCAGTGTCTTGGTAATATTTTTACCAAGCTAGAGCCACATAGTACCAAATCTTTGCCACCTCAGCCCCAAACCACTCAGGGTTCTAGAAATGCTCACCATACATGTATTTGGCAAGGAAGAACAGTAACTAAGTAATAAGCGTATTCCTCATTCTGAAACAGTGATTTATAATGAGGAACAACCCTGTCACTTATTCCTAATAAACCTATAGTGCTTATTATATTCCCACCACAAAATAAAAATGATCCAATTTAATTCAGAAAGAAAATGACTCTCAGAGACCGAGAGCCTTTCAAGCCTCCCGTCCTTAAAGAACAGAGGCAACTCACTAAGCCAGAAAGCGGTGATCCAGCAAACATTTTACTGCTGCGAACTGTTTGCAGCAAAGATATATGGGAGTTTATTTGCATATAACTTGATATAAATGCCAACTGCATCCTGGGTGAAAGTAAAGTTTTTTTGTTTTGTTTGGCCTTTGGGTTTGTTTTTGTTATTATGATGAACAGACTCAGTAAATATTTCCTAAGCTGTCTGCTGTTTGGAATTCCAAGTCTGAAATAAAACATAACCACACTACCGGCTCCAGTGCTGCCTATCTCGCAAATAGCGACAAAACCTCCCAACAATTAAATAACAGAACATTTACTTTACAGAGAGCTTATGTGTAGCTCTCAGCTTCACCCGTAAAGTAACATTTCAGCTCTGTTTGACAACAGAGACAGCACATCTACCAGCAAACTAATCTACAGCGACAAATAGCCTGTCAATGCTCTTTCTCTCCAAATACATAAAGGAAATAAATAATCACGTAACATCTGTAATAATAATTCTGTCACCTCTCTCTGGCAATTAAAGTATACCATACCATTATGATGAGAGTCCTGGGTCTGCTCATTTCATCATCACTATCCAGCGGCAGAATTTCATGTGACAACTCCTCTCGTCGTCGTCGCCTGCAGATATGTGGACAGTTCCTCTGTACCACAGAACGAAAGGCTTGGAGCAGAACAATGCTGGCAGCACAACCCATATCTGCATCCTGAAGCCTACAAAATAACTTCTATGTTTATGCTGTGTTTGAAAAACAGTGGCTCCTTGTCACTGAAAACAGCCTACAGTGCAGCTGCAGCCAGCTCGCTCTCCAATCGCTTCCTTGAGCTCTGATCATCTGATCACAACCAAATAGCTTGGATGCAGATAGAGGAAAGATTTCATCCACTGAAACTGAAACACACGCAATGTTACGATGCTTTTTTCTCTCTCCCTCCCTCTGTGCTTCTGAATTCACATGAGAAAATGTGCTCCCTCTCTTGTACAATCAGCCGCCTCCACTGATTCCGGTTTCATGGAACTGAAAGTATTAAAATTCCTAGTTCAAAAGAGCCAGCTGTTCATTAACACACACACACAGAGGCATCCACAACAACTGGCCGGATCAGCTTAAATACCTTTTTAAAAAAGTCATATGTAGCAAAATAACAAACATCTGGAAAGTTATTAGCTCTCATTATCAGCACTGCTGTTTTTAAAATGCTTTGCCTTAGGGCGTTTTGCCACAAAAAAAGAGAGACATTTAAGCTCACTGAGCGGTTTGGGCTGTAATCGTTTCACTTCTTGCAATTTTCTGAAGCACAGCAAGCTCATTTGAGTCGTAAATGTAACAAGTGGTAAAAAAAAAAAAAAAAAAGCAGAAATCTGGACTGCTTCATCCAGCTCATGCTAAAATAGCCATGGCTCAATGAGAAACAGCAGTGTGCAGCTCTGAAATGCCTTTCAATAGTGTAGTTGTTGTGTGCTCCCACACATGCGTGCCTTCTGCAGAGTAATACATTTTTACATCTACATAGGAGGCTTGTGTTGAGAAGGGTCTCTGCTGACAGGGTCTCACACTGAACCAAACACCGATGACCTTCCAAGAAGGGTAAGAGGAAAGCATTTTAGTGTTTTATCAGTCAGGATCCAGGCAGGGAGAAGCAGCTGCTGGCAGTCAGCAGTAACAACTTGCCTTTCTGGCTCCTGCCTGACAAGTCATTCAAAAAGCAAGCAGGGATGCTTAGCAATCACATGACTGACCTGGGAACACAGCAAGCATTAATGGTAGAGAGTGTAAGATAATAGCACTTGAGAGGAAGTTAGCACTAAAAATATCTACAGAAAATGGATTTCTCCTACACATTAGGAAAACTAAGGATTTCCAACAGGGTTTCCAGAGAAGCTGCTTTTAAGTTAATATATATTAACTTTATTATACGTACACCCAAACCCGTATTTACCTCGCATCAAAAGGCTTTGATTTCTAACGAAGGCCATGAAAATTTTGTCATCAATTCCCATGGGGGCATAAACAACCTTTTAATGTCTGTTAATGAGATCTTCGTAAATAACACTCCTCCTCAAAATCTCAGTCAGGAATTGCACTGAAAACATTCTGCGGAAATACTTTCTTCTGGGCTTGATTAGGGTTTAATTGCTCAGTGATCTGGCAAAAGACAGCCTCATTTTAATTAAAGCATTTGCCAGAAAAGCTAAATCCTTCAAATTTGTTCTTTAAAAGCAACAAACTCATTGCCATTGTTTCTTTAGAGTAAGCTGCTTAGAGTACATACAGAAAATAGTTAGCAGCCCTGGCAGGCACTGCACAAACTCACCCACAGCTCTGCCAATGCACCTACCTGGCTCTTCCCCCTTGGATCTCGCTGGGCGCAGACTTCACACGCTTACGTGCTGTGCCTGCCTATACACTGGCACACCCTATAGAGGGGGCCTCACATCATGCTTATTAGTTCGACTTTTCTAGTGCAATTACAAGAGCACAGTGGCACAGCTGGCTAATTTCTACACCAAATCAGCAATCCTGCCTGCTGTTGCTGCTATTGTTTACATTTTCATCAGTCCCTTGCCTACTCCAGAACTGCGACTGACACCTTGGCCACACAAAAGATGCGCTGGGCAGCTGGGAGACCTGCATTCCTACTTTTAATTCCAGCAGCAGCAGCATGGGCCTGGATAACGTCTGTTGCTGGCTATTACAGCAACTGCTCTGCTACCTTGGGGGCTGCTGACACATATCCTGTCTGTCTGTACAGCATCTTCTTTTGCTCACCAGTGTTCAGCTGGGAGAGCTGGCAGGGATTTTTTATGAAATTTGGTTTCCATAGCACAGCCCAACACTGTCGTGCACACATACATGGAATAGCGCCCGAGGGCTTGACCCAAGGCTTTGCTTCACTCTCAGTGAAGAATCCCATTCATTTCAGTAGTCTTTGCATCAAACTATTCTCTGCCAGTGGCCCAAGTGACTTCATACAATTATTTGTGGATTAAGCCATTATTAGATACAAGTAGGAATGACATAATCTTGGCATTTCATCTCTTAGGAGAGAAAAATGACACTTAGTCCGAAAACAAGTAAACTAACAAGCCAAAGCCAGCTAAAAGTAGCCTCCAGAGCTTGATCAAAATTCAAGAACTGAAAAAACAGCTAATGCACAGGGGAAAAGAAACCACTAAAGAGCTAAAAACCCCCTTCTGTTTTAAGGAAATCTCACAGAAGCATGAGCTATCGTTGGAAAGGAAAACTCCCAGCCCATTAAAAATGCCTGGACACACACACAGTATTAACAGCTTTGTTCTTCAAATGTAGGGATCTCATTAGCATATATTATGCTTATACACCAACTATCAACAGCGTTAGTTACTCTTACAGTGAAGCATCAAGCGCTATTTTGTGTTAATTAGCACTTTAGTCCAGAAGCTGAATCCAGTGAAATCCCCTGGGAAGCAAAATACTCCTTTGTGCAAGCAACTCCTTAATTCCCCATTAGGAAGACTTCGGCAACAAAGCTGGGCTAAGGAATATCCATGGTGGAAGCCACCTGCTGCCCACTCTCACTCCATTCTTAACCACCACTCATTTCAGCTATGCTAAGTAGCCATGTAACATCAGCATGATGGTTTACAGGAACAGGCTGGGAAGCAGACCACTAAAGGGACCCCAATGAAAAAAAGAAGAAAAGAATTGAAGAGGCAAAATGGTTGTTTTAACCCAGATTACCTCAGCGACCCAGTCCTTGGCAACTCCAAGGGCTGGGTCTATGCAGCAGCAAAGTTGTACAAGAGCAGAAGTGGGTCACACTTGCCATGTCTTATGAAGTCCGTGATTAGAAAGCAGACTTCAAAGGCATCTGGATCCTCAAGCTAACAGCTATCCGTCATCCAGCCTCAGCTTCCACACAAAAGAGATGCCAGCTCTGCAAATGGGCAGTCAGGGCCTGAAGAGGTAAACTGTCTGTGGCAGGAGGTCTGCAGCAGAGAGTAAACCCCTCATCTTCCAAGCACTGGGTTATTTCTCTTCCACGATATTCCTGCATTTCCGTTTCTGCAGGCTGCAAGACTTTCTAAAGATGCTACCAAACATTTTCTAACACTCCTATTTCATACCTCTTTAGCACACCACATTAAAAGCTTGTTTCCTTCCCACAGCTTTCTTTATTCCATTAATTTTCCTTTCTCTTTGTGTCATTTGAATAAACAGGATATAACCTATTGGTATGCTGGTCTTCAGCTGAGGGCTTTAAACAGGAAGATAGAAAGGCAGCTCTCAGAGTAGATCCTTTAGTGAGAGGATGACTTTCCGAAGGAAACGCTGATCCTTCCTTCCGGTGCCAGAGGAGGCTGCATTCTCCTCAGGCAAGGAAGATGGCTGCAGGTTAGAAGAATCCTTTGCCCACACCTGCTCAGCTGTCAAGACGGCATGTTCCATTTTGGTTTTTTATTCTCCAGAAAACAAGACCTCCTCTCCAAGATGTGTTTGCATGACGTGCGCTGAGAAGTTATGCAGAAACTCTTGAAGTGTGATCATCCTAAAGCAACAATGACAGGTGACTGCAGGAGCCACCCACAAAAACAGGAACACTCCTGGAACTGCTCACGACAGTCTGCTCAGCCTGGCCCACAAAAGCTTCAAGCCATTAACAGGAACTAAAGACAGCCTAACAGTACAAATAACAAGAACAGCATTGTTACAGATGATAATGCTCATGCCACCATTATGACTTATCAAAGGATGCCCGAGTGTCCAGCTGAGCAAGGTACTCACCAGCGTAAAGCAAGTTTATACAAAGCTACTCTCACAGACAGCAATTTGTTGACACTCTGAAGCCAACTTGCAGGACCATTTACCTAAACTCAAAGTGGTTAATAAACTGGCAAAACAATGTCCATTCACTGAAAATCCTTCATCAGAGATAGCGCAAAAAATTGCCAGGTGAGCTATTTACCTCGCACAGCTCAATCAGAGATAGCTTGGGATGGTTCTAGTCCAGGTGATGTACTGGTACACATACACAGCACTCGGCTAAGCCCATCTGAGCATGTCTGGAGTCAGACCCACCTGCAAGCCCTCACCATTTTAAAGCATGAATTGTTCTCTTGGGAAGACTAGAGCGAGTCTTTCAGTTTTTCAAGGCTATCCTACATGAGTTACTATTCCACATACATCATCCTGGCGCAGATGATAAGCAGCGCCCAACAACACATAAGTAATGTGGCCAGTGGCTGTCACTCACAGCTCCTCACATAGACCCACAGTTACAGTAAAATTTCTGTTAAGGTCTAGCCTATACAAGTAGCAGGCAAGCATTTCAAGCAAGATACAACCACAAAATTACAGTGTCTATCTTGGTGCAGATGAGGATCACTCACATTTTGATGAGCTACTGTGTCATCTCTCAGCACCTTTTAATTTATCACCCACATCACCCTTCCAAAACAAAAAGAGCTGATAGACATTATCTTCTTAGCAAAGGGAATTTTCCTCAGAGATATCAAAGGTCCTTGTCTCCAGTATTTGTTTTCATAAAGGCTTGGAGGCATTTGCAGAGGAAAGGGGGGGGGGGGAATGTATCCAAGTTTGAAAGCCTCTCTTCATGCTCTGCTACTTCAAAACAAACAGAGGAATCCTAACCAGCCTCCAAGGAACCAAAATCGAGACCCAGATCAGATGGGTGAAGTACTACAAGAGGTAGTCTTCAAGGCAGTCTGCTTGATGACAGAAACCCTCATTAATGTGCCTGCTTTCCTTGCACATTTTATGCCTGAGGAACAGTATAAACTTAGATCTTTCCGCGCACTTTTTCTAATGACTGTGTCCTTAAAGCAATGTGACGGATACCACGTTATAGTGGCATCTCTCAGTGCCACAGAGGCAGCATTTCCAATACCACCTCCCGTTCTCTGTCTACTGCCAGGTTGCTAGTGGAGGGCTGGGGGACTATGAGAATCCATCTTCAAGAGCTGCCCTGTCATCTCTTTCAACAAAGTAATGTTCCAAAGCTTTCACATCCAGCCCAGTGGCCTACAACAGGCTGCGCAGTGCTAGGCTGAACCACTGGCATCATATGTTTCGAGAAAAAAAAAAAAAAGCTTTAAAATATACATGGTGATCACGTACCTATTTCAAAGAAAGCTTATGCACTCATAGTTGCTAAAAGCCATAAGTAGCATCCATGCCTTCCGCTCACAACATACCCTCTTACAGTCATTTAAAAACATTCATGCACTGTATTTCAAAACTTTGCTTCCAAACAGTTAAATGTCAGAAACACTGAGGTCTCAAATAGCAGAGCAGGCCCAAAGACCTTGCCAAAGGTGTCAGAAGTACACAGACTTTGTATTTCTTTAGTTTCCACTAGCTGCTCCTTAGTGGCTGGGGAAAGCAGGCATTTCCTGCAGTAACTGGTCAGTACAGCTCCTGAATGACACTACAGCTTTTTCATCTTGAAATTGTGTTTCCTTCTTATGAAGCTATCCTTGACCAACACAAACAACTCTTAACCGTACTACGTTACGGTCAGTGCAAACTCCCCAATTAGTAGTATATGGTTATAACTATATGAAAGGGGCTTAAATCATTCAACCACCTCATTTCTCTTCATCGCACCTGAGAGCAGCAAGCAATGATTACACCAGTGCAACATTTGGCAGATACCTTCCCAGCAACCCTTGCAATGTCACCTGGCTACAGAGCGAACAGAAGGACTGCAGAAAGTAAGTGTATGGCACCCTCTAGGGAGTAGTACATGAAAGACAAACTCACCACCAGACTCCGCTCTCCTCACTGGCTACAAGTAATGTACATTAAACGACTGCGTTTATAAAATCTTCTCTTTACGTTAAAAAACCAAACCAAAACAAAAAACCCTGCACTATCCAAAACCTTTAAAAATGACTCAGGTGTTCTCCAGTTCCCCACCGCAGCTAGGCAGAGTGCCCAAAGCAAGGGCTGCAGGATTAGGACTGGTGTTTATCTAACCTTTCAAAATATTGCGTGATTCAAATTGAATGACAAGTTACACACAGACTTACCTTTAAAACCAAAGAAGTGACCACCTGAAGGCTGCCCATGCAGCACGGTGGTACATATGGCACAGAAATATGGAGCAGGCTACGAGAACTTGTGTCTCCTGGAAGAGCACCCTTGTGCAACCTACAGGGCAGTGGGCCACCGCACTGCAGGCTGCTCAGTGCGGGCACGGACCCAGACCCGGACCCGGGCAGGGAGCACAGCAAGGGCTGCCAACAGCGGACACGGGGCTGCTGGACAACCGGCAAGCTCATGGAAGCTCATACTGCAAAACACATTCTTACAACTCTGCTGTTTCGTGACTTTACCTGCTGAAAATAGAAACCACCATGTACGGACAAGGTGTGTGTGTGGGGGGGGGAAGTCTGATAACCAAGGAAACAGGCTCCCCGTGACTGCGTGTGCTAATGCTGCCTGTCTCTTCTCAATATTGCTTTTCTCTTTCATGCTGATGTCTGATGAAAAGTATTATACAGAAGTTGTGTGGAGTACTGTTAATTACTACCACACTGTATGTGGCCAAAATACAGAGGTTTCCCCCCATTAGATCCCACAGCAGTTTACTAATGGTATCAACATACTGCAACCATTTAACAAACAAGGAAACAGAAACAAAATTACAAAAAAAGACTGAAGTAAGGATTTCCAACAGGCTAATGATAGAAGTTGGGCTAGAACCCACATCTCTGGAGCTTCAACCCCTATAGGGGTTTCTCAGAATATTATCTTTATACAAAATGTGAAATAAATTTATAACTTGCATGCAAATAGTTGCCACATTCTTATTTCCAACTCAGGTGAAGCACCATACTGATTTTCAAGTAATTTCTCACTTTGAAAGGTAGTTTTCTACAATTACAGTCTCTGTGAGATCAGTAGGACTATTCTTGTGTCTTAGATTAAGTAAAATGGGAGAACTGTAGTCTATAGGCAGTGATGAAACCCTCTTTATTTCAATGTACTCCAGTGCCTTCTGGATTTAGCACTAAATATTCTAAAGAGCTGCTAAAAGCATTGTTGTGATTTCCTTAAACATGTATCAGGAAAAATAAGTACTTAACTTCATACCAGGAAAAATAACTACTTAACTTATAAAGCAAATGTTCGTTTGGTTTTTTAAAAGAACTTTTATTATCCCATAAAACTGGAGGAGAATTAGTTGGAGCTACCAAAATTCATCCTTTCTCTGGCACAGCGTTAAATAAAAACATGTATTAAGATAAACCCTGGGAAGAATTTTCACCCAAAGTTACAACTAAGGCTGGGCTCACACTTTTGAAGAGAAGGTTTTGCAAGTAAGCCACAGCAGAAAAAATAGGCACTACCCCATTGGTTCCCAAAGAGAATTGGCAGCAAATTATTACCCTCTTTCAGAAAGATCCACGTTCAACTTGCACACAGCTCCTCAAACGGCATTATCAGCAGCTGGTCCTGCTTCCCAGAGACTTCCATGTCACTAACCCAATGGGACAGAGACTGAAAAGAAAAACTGGCATAGAGAAACCAAAAAAAAACCCCAAACCCCATACTAGCCTGTTTTCACTCTAACATGTTATTTTTTGTGACAGATCTTACAGCTGTAACAGAGTACAACTGGTCTGTTACCTTGTCAGAGTCCAAGATTTCCATGACATGCAAAAAGTACAAAGACTTTTTTCTAGCTGTTTTACAAGTCAATTTTCAAGAACAAAACACACCCAGCTACATGGGAAGCTACTGTTCCCCCACAAGAGCAAATGCATTCCCCATTTGCTGTCCTGGCACCAGCCCTGCCGCTTACAGAAATACTCGAAGAGAAACAAGCAACCCCAGAGACCAGGGAGGAACATCCCTCAGCCCATTCTCCCAATGGCACGCTGCATGGCTCCAAGAGAAGTCATCGGCCACTAATGAGGTTTCAAGAATAACATGTGGGTTTGGATGAGGTGCCATTTGTACAGCAATGTTCTCTATGTTGAATGGCCTGAATATGAGTTGAAAAGCACAGTGGTTTAATGAACTACCCCTCCTCCTTTAAAATGTGATCAAAAGCCTATCAAAACACTTCAAAAACTCTCACTGGCATCAACAAAATCTGGACAAGAATCATAAAAACCTGTATTGCTGACATCTCGTCTTCAGGATGTGCAACCTAGTCTCTATTTCTGTAACAGTCACAGCTTGCCAATAACCAAAATTACTATTTCTGTTCAAATACAGGCTAGAAATACAAAGCAAGAACAAACGCAGAGAGACTAGAGTTACTTTCAAAAAGACGCCCCCCAAATCTGGAGTAAAGCGGAATTTTAGGACAATGATATCTTGTTAGAAAATGCATTTCTTATTCCAAGCCAATGACACCTTTCTACTTACAACCCAGCTAAGAACAGGTAAGAAAAAAATAGAACTGCTCCATAACCAGAACACTTTCAGCCTCTAATTCTTCGAAAAGATGGTATCTCCTTTTCAGCTCAAAAGAGAGCTTGCAAGGGAAGGTATCTCTTTGCCTGCTCCTATCTACTTGTACGCTCCTTTACTTTTCAAACAACTCACTTGAATATTGAAAATATGCTCATGCCTTCAAATTTGAGGTAGGTATTTAAATGAGATAGATTAATTCTTTCTTTTAATGTTTCTCATACTGTTTAACAAAGAAAAACATTAACTGTTTACCATCAAGAAGAGTGGAATCAGATACTAAATGAATGGGTCAGGCTTCATGCACAAACCCTAACTGCTTACACAAGACAGGTACAAACACAGGCCTTACCAGATAAGCTAGAGAAGCAGGACTCTATTGATTGCGAACAAATACAGGGTAAAGATATTTAGAGAACTGGAATGTGGCACTTGGTGGCAGCCTGCATGGCACGTGTTGAGGAATGGCTACAAGAAAGATGGAGAGAAGACAACTTTGCTCTACTCTGTCTCTTTCTCTGGGACCCTGAAGTCCACACACACAGAATTTCACCAGCTCTGCAGACCTGCGGTCTCAGTCTCTACCAGGGTTTGCAAAAACTTTTTCCCCAGCATATCACTGCGTCTTAGGCAGAGGCAGTTAACTTTGATGGCATCTCCACCTAGGTCACAGCTTTCCAGCACAATCTCCCATTCTTTAGTGTGTCAGCATTTAGAATAACCACCTGGGAGCCAAGCACATTTTTTGTTTGTCCACATTAAAAATGAAAAAAAAAAAAAACCAAACCCACAAACCCACTTTTTTTTTTTTCTCCTGTGTATGAAGTCAGGCCAGAGAGGTTGAACTAGCTCATGTCCTGCCTCCCAGTTTTGGTATCCTTCCTCTCTCTCCCTTCTTTCTCTCTTAGAAGCCAGATTGACAGGAGAAGAGTAGTATCCAACACCTTTCTCCTCTAAGTCAGACTACACATGTGATAGAGATCAGCAGCAATTCCCACCTGACTCTGCACATGCTATTTACAGGAGGCTTTTGGATTTTCAAGCCAAGAAACCCCTTTCCAAACTCCCTCACAAGAATTATTGACTGTCCCAGGGAGCCAGGAGTTTAGCTGCCTAAAGCATTCCAGGTTAATTTAATGAATTTTTTAATTCAAAACATCAAATGCCTTGAAGATAAGAATTTCTACTGCAAGCTGAGGCTTCAGCAGCTGAAAATAAAGGGGGAAGAGCTGGAAGCAGTGGCTAGTGCCAAAATAATCATCAACTACTGATATGACACTGGCATGAGCAGAGTTCAATATAGTCCTGGATATAATGTAAGGTATCTAGCAAAGGAAGTACTTACACTACTATATTTAAGAGTCATTACATGAATACCCTGGTGAGACATCACTGAGAATACATGAACAGGTCTGGCTACCTTGAAGAATGACCCAGTTGCAGAAAAGACCTGCTAACATGACCATGGAATAAGTTGGAAGAGAGTATCTGGGTTGATGTGTCTGGTTCTCAGATACCCAGTACAAGTCTACTGACACATTGGATTGAGTCCTGTGCAAGGTCACCAAGATAGACTGAGGCTGGAGGACACAAGTAATGAGGAAATGCTGAGAAAAATATGTTTCTCCACCCTTAAGAAATGAAGGCTGAGGGAAAATCTTGCTGGTCTATATCCTACCTAGCAGTAGGGTATAGAGAAGACAGACTTGGAGATACACCAGCAGGGGATGAGACACAATGAACAGAACTTGAGACAAGGGAAATTCCAGTTAAATACAATAAAATAAGTTTTTCACTACGATGGGTGGTCAAACACTGGAACAGGGCACCACAGAGACTGTGGTATCTCCATCCCTGGAGAGCCTCAACATGACCGGACAAGGGCCTGAGCAACCTTATTTAGTTGGACTTACTTTGAGCAGGGAGCTGGACTTGACAACCTCCAGAAGTTCCTTCCAAACTAAGTTATTCCACGACTGTGTAAGAACACTGCTTATTCAGCCTAGCAAACCAGAGCCTGAATTTGTGCCCTGTCTGGGAGAGCCCTAAACACAACTGAAGTGGAAGAGCTACTTAAGCCAAAGGCTAACACAAAGACAAGAACAAGAGGCTATAAACTGGCCATTTAGGCCATACAATTTCACTTTGCAGAAGGTTCTGTTTCTAACCTAACATAGAAACAAGCAAAAGAGGCTCCCAATCAGGCTTCTTTCAAATCTAAGTCAGCTGTATAATCCCTGCTTATTATTTCAAGGCAATTTCACTTTGAGGCAGGCTCAATATGCAAAGAGTTCAGCCAGGAGCAAGGAACCAAAAGGAACAATCTTACTCCATTTCCGAGCATAAGCTTCTACAGCTGCAAAATGGAAAATGAAGCACAAAACGTGGATAAAGTAAGAAAGGAAATGCAAAGTAAAATTTGTACATACAGGGGCCAGCAAAAACTGTGTTGTCTCAGGTGCTAATGTCCCATCACCCTACTTCCCAAACAGAGAAGCTGCAGATGTATCCTTTTATCTGACAGGAAAAATCCCACAAGAAGAATATGGCTTACTTCCACTGGCAGTATAATGATGCGGCTCCAGATCCCTTTTTTCTTATCAGTGCCAAGAATCCCACGGCAGTTTTTCCCAAAATAAAGAAGCTAAGAATCAGGACTCTGAAAGTTTTTCAGGCTATAAATATTTAAGGAAGGGTCTTGGGGTTTTTTTTGGTTTTTTTTTGGTTTTTTTTTAAAATTTCTTCCCCCCCCCCCCCCCAAACCTGATAGGTCCAGGCAGAGCAAACCAAGCAACCTTTCCCCTGTTTGATCATGTCATGTATGTCCTAACCATGACATTTCTGAGGCTAAAGCACACAGGGCATATCATGAATTTCTACACAGAAATCCACCTACACAGAATCCTACTGGCATAAGCATAAGCCTCCACAAGACAAGTCATTTCACAGAAATGGGATCTGTGAGTCTGTAATGCCAGCTACTATCATACAATAGAAGTTATCCTCTTGATTACAATGGGGGGTTGATTAGCCCCCAAACTTTTCCTTTCTTAGCAGATCTCGGGGAGGCTCATATCCCCCCTCCTTTTACACTAGCCAGAAAATCCAAGCTGCATAATGGAACAGTGAGACCACCCATATAACGGCACACAAAAAACACAAGGTCCCTCAGACCAACAGTCCTCATGGGATGTCGTAGCCCTTTCAGAAAGAATACACCTGGAGCAACTCGTATACAGCTCCTCCGCTACCTCTCATGCCCCACCTAAGAAAGCGCCCAAAACCCACAGTTTTGCCCTTATCACCAAGGAAAGGAAAAAGCACCCTAAAAGGCAAAACAAAACAACAACAACAAAAAGCATCCTGCACTTTTTAGAAATGATCTTGCTTTGCTTTTTTTCACAGCATAATAATGTGCTCACTATATCAAACTGAGTAACAGCTATTTTAGCATTTAATGAGCGACATTGTGGTGTTCTGTGCCCTGGACAGCTTTTCTGGGTAACATGTGTTTTTCATTTCATGTCTCTTGTCAGGGTTTCACTCCCTTTCTTTTACTTGAACTCCAGAAGAGAATAAAATCGTACAAACCCCCAAACCAATGAACCTGTGTTGCTGGTATCAATTAACATTCATATCCACAAGGCTCTTTATTCAACTAAATACGAAGTTAGCAAAACCAGCCCAACTATAAGTTTCTTGGTCTGTATTTGTTAAGCTGTAACACAGTCTCCAAAAACATATGTCTTCTGGTTGGTATTTCAGGCAAAAATCTTTAGAAGAATAATATTTTGATTAGTAACATGTGTGTTTTGAAAGATTAATACTGAACTCCAAAGGAGATTAAAATATGAGTAGAAACTATGAGCTAAATACACATATGTGCAAAGAGTTTTCATCCTCACTGACTGAAATGTCTGGTTGCAAGTAATTTGTTTTTACTACTGAAGTCTTAATTGTATCTGCTGTTGACTTTTTTTTATTAACTGATATTTATTAAAAAATCCTGTTCTTCTAGAACCATTTCAGAGCAGTACTGAAAAAAAAATAATCTAGTATATAACAGAAGTTATGTCATTCTCTATTTTATTATGACACATCTCAAATGAACTTCCTAAGGGATCCTAGTAATTTTAGGTAGTACCCAAACATTGACCTCTCCTCTATTTAGTCTTCCGGGACTTCTCAAGCCCAGTAGGAAATAAAGAACAAAGCAGCCAGATAGTGCTTTTCAAGAAATCATAATTATTTACGCTTACAAATGTATTGATTTATTTCAGGGAAGCAATCAGTTCTCTAATTGTGCTGAACATGCAATTAGATTTTTAAATAGATGACCGACCCTCCTGGACCACCCCCTTGTTCTTCTGCTGGCAGCTAGGCATTCTACAGACTTATGTTCTTAAGTAACTCCAGCTGAAAAAGTGCAAATGCCTAAGTAAATAATTAAAATGTTACAGACTACACACTGGAACTTTAACCCTACGGATTGTTTTATTGTTGTTTTTTTAAAAGAAGTAAACACTCTGGTTGTCTATACTTCCAAAGCTTTCATTAGAGCATGTGATATCCAAGTGAATACATGATGATATATACAGATTCCCTTTAAACATACCCCTTTTTCACACCAAGGAAAAATATTCTCAGCATTCTCTTAAAATTTTGATAGAAATTAAGATAGAGATAGCAACTGTTCACTTCTGAAATTTACTCCAACATATAATTAGTACTCTAATTAGATTCAAGTCAGAAGTTAACAACCATGTATCACTCTATATGTAATGTTACAATGATTTCATGGTAGCACAGAGTCACAGCCAACAGAAGAGCTCTCACCTTACTGTCATTTATGCTTCTGTCAAGCAGCTGAACAAATTAGGAACAGTTACATCTAAATAAGGGCATATACACACAACTAAACACACCCTGTCAGGCGTAAGGGCGAACTTGGTTACAATTACTCACTCTCAGTATCAGAGTCTTACTCTTGATGTAGTAATGCTAAATTCAACATGACTACTCTTCACAAAAGATCAGGTTGGCAATTTACTTAGGGGAGCGTGGAGGCAG
Organism: Haliaeetus leucocephalus; assembly: GCF_000737465.1. Classification (NCBI taxonomy): domain Eukaryota; kingdom Metazoa; phylum Chordata; class Aves; order Accipitriformes; family Accipitridae; genus Haliaeetus; species Haliaeetus leucocephalus. The sequence continues at coordinate 7,254,710 of NW_010972676.1, forward strand.
ATTGTCAGTGGCATACATAAGCAGGGGAAATGGAAGCCACAGCATTTCAAGTGAGACACCTACAGAATGTGTCCTCCACCCAGCACAAGCTTATCAGCAGGTCTCACCACTCTGAAGCAGCACCTCTGGCTTTCAAATCTCATGTATCAGCATCTGATTTGAAAAAACCACAAGCTTGAATGCCAGCCATAAAAGCCTGCTGCACCCTGGTAGGAGGTACTACCCTAAGTAAAGACATCCTGCTGAACCAGCGTTCACACAACTGTCAGCCAAGACAAACGGGCCTGGTGAAAGGTTAAGGAAGGTTCACCTCTATCTTGGTATTGCTGCTACCCTCAGACTGTGGATAGCACTTACTTGGGGTTTCAAGAGACAAGGGGTACAATTCATCTCAAGTACGTAATGGAGAAGATGGATTCATCATCCTACGCCAGATGTAGATCTATCTGGTGATCTGGGAAGCACATTATCAAGTGGCACTACAATTATTATTGGACTTAGGAGTGCTGAGGAACCCAGCATCAGCCTATGACACACGACTTCTGGAAACTCTAACCTGATCCAGAGGAGCAAACTACACCAGTATGAGCCCATACTTTAAAGGTAAATTTAATCCCGCTTCACAACTCAACTATGCAGATAGAAATCTGAAGACATTATGCTGCATTCAAAAAAATTAATAGGGAATTCTGTATTTTTAACCAGAATCTGCTCAATCTATTTAAAGTGACAAAGATATTTAAATTTGCCTGTTATTGACATTGTCTATCCCACTGTAGCAACAGATGTTGAAGCCCCAGATGGATTAATACTTATGAGAAAGTCAACAGAACAGGAAATAGTGTTTCCTGCCAAACTGTCTAAAAACAGTCATACTGTTAGCACTTGCACTTTGCTAGTTTTTACTACTGTTATCTTACAGACAGACATGAAAAAACTAGAAAATCTCCTGAGCCCATGATAATAGCAACAAGAAAGTATTATTCCTTAGTCATGGTTCAATTTTCATTTATATTTGTACCCTTAAGACAGAGAAAAATATTTTATAATTGTCCTTGTTAGCTAATGATATGACCTGTTTGGCATACTGGTTATGGGGAACACCTGGAGCTCTGACACAGGCAAAAAGAATCAGACCACTGTCATTCTGCCTTATCTTTTGCCCCACATATGTTAACAGCAGTTAACTGAATGAAATCATAAGCTACCTTTTACTTCCATGTATTTTTCTTCGAGAACAGAAAAAACCTTCATAAGCAAGAATTAGAGGAGAATGGTGTGCCAATGTGCTAGGCTTTTAGTACCCAAGGCACCCATCTCGATGTCATTCCCCTTGAGGCACAGTTGTGTCAGTACACGAAGTTGTTAAAATATAGTATTTAACTGGACTTAAAAAAAAAAAAAAAAGCACACACTCCAAAAAGAGAACACACAGACCCCCTCTCACGCCCCCTCAAAGAACAGCAAAAGAAACACAAGTAGGCAGATTTCCAGGCAGCTCCAGACATTAGTGATCCAAAGGCTCACTCTTAACAGCCACAATCAAAAGACAAGGAAAAAGATGATCTTCTTGTCCCTAAATATTCCCATTTAATATCATCCACCCAAGTTCTGTAGCATTACAAGAAAATATATCTAGTTCCACTGATTCAAGCCTCCAAGAAAATAAAGAGAGAGGGAGGAGGGGGAGAGAGAAGGAAAAAAAAAAAAAAAGGAGGAAGGAAACACGTGAGAGGGAAGATTCAGATTTCTTTTCATTTCTCTAGTTTTAATTCCTGTAATTCTTGTATTTTAAACTATTGATAACCACACATACAAGGACTTCTTGTTTTTTAAAGTTTCATCCTTTTAACTGTCAACAGTCAGTTAATACGTGTCCTTTTGTAAAACTGCAGCTGTTTTTTCAGGGCAAAATGGCGAGGTCCACTTTGCTGCTGTTCCTTGACAGCGATCTTGCTTTTATCACCACTCTTAAAGCACACCCGGCTTCACCTCCACACCGGTAACACAACCGAGGCTTACCAGACGCAATGCAAACTATGCAAAATGGATTCAAGAGGTGCTGCTGGGGCAACGTTAGACCCAGTTACATCGGTTGGAGCTGTGGGTGAGCCTCCACGTTAAGCAGCAACCCTTCAGCATACGGGTTTTATACCTCGGCTTTTCAAGCTCCAAGTATAAGTCATTTGCTGACTCCCATCGTTATCACACAAACACTTCCCCAAAATAAAGAAACTCACATTTTCAAATATGAATCCCTACCAGATCCTTTAGGATTAGGAGCTGGGCTCTTCTGAAAAACACACTGGGAAACAGCGATAGGAAACAGAAACCCAGAAGTGTCAGGGCACAAAGATCAAGTATAGCAGTCCTTATAGCTGATTCTACCACATCTCAGTACCCATCAGCATAGCATTTAAATGCCAAGAATCTCTGCTTAAAATCCCCCAAACCATGCATGCCACATTATTCCAAGGAAACAGATGTTAACCCTGGCAGCTACCTATTTACTTAAGTCTATTTAAAAATATGTATACATCTATTGATGCACTCACATATCAAGACATTGCATTGTCTTCCACACCATACTGAACAGGGAACCACTGATACAGAAATTCTTTCAGGAAACAGACACAGCAGAGAGGTTCTTTCAAGAGACACTACCTATTATTTGAATTATATTTTATCTACTGAACAGTCATTCAAATAGCTGTTATCTATATAAAACCATTTGATTAACATAAAACTTTACACTAAAGCTAGGAGAGAGGCATATTACCAAACCCAAACACTTCACATTGACAGTATGGGGGTGAGAAGCGTGGCTAGACAGAACAACACAGGATAGCTGTTCAGTGAAGAAAAGGAGCAGAGATATTATCAGTTTGAAGAACTGGCAAGGAGAATTCCTGGAAAAAGTGGGGTTTAAGACGGTGTGGATGGCAAGCGAAGATAGGATACCTGACAGATGACTGACATACTGTTCCCTGCATACAGAAAGGCATTAATGGAGGCTCAGAGACAAGTGGGAGAAAGACACAAAGAGCAACAAGGACTGAGGACTGGAAGGGGCAAGGGCAGCAAAGCAGGGAGTGGGTAGATATGAGAACAAAGAGAGGAAAGTAACATAAGTTTAAGCGCAACATGCAGGCCATGCCTAGTCAATTTGAATGGTTCTCATTCCAAGAACAACTTTGGAAAGAAAAAAAAAAGAGATAAACCTCATACTAACATCAGTTATTGTGTCCTGCTGTACTACTGCTCATCATGCTTATTGCAACGCAAGTAACTTGTAATTTCCACCTGAAATCAGTCTGAAAACAGTTATCCTTACCCTTTCTGGAGAAAGGTTACATAGAAGGCAAAAAGTGTTTTATTGCCAACATCCACAGCAAGCTGGAGCTATCATTCCTACATAAAAAACGAACACATCTTCTTCCATTTCCAGAATGAGCAGACTTAAATCACTTTGATTTGCTGTGTTTCATGAGCTCCAATTCTTTTCCAAAGTTTACAAAACATGTGAATGCTTGGGTATGTGTTCGAAATATAAAAAGAAAGAGCAGGAGGTTTCTGAAAGACACCTGAAGAAAAGTTATTATCTACATAGACTGCAACTTTCTTTGTGTATATTAGGGATTTCTTAATGTTGCTGTTAAACCACAAGTTATTATTTGACCAGGAAAGAGGATAAACTGAATTTCTGCTCATGTATCTCCTGAATTTCCATTTGGTGAATTCTCCTAACTAACCTCCAAAACAGTTCTCTGAGAATTTATTCATGCAGCACTGAAGACACCAGTACCATTCAATTCTACTTAATGTTCTATTACTTAGTTTCCACAAGTGTTTTCAATTTTAGCTGTTTAATGAAATGGTATCAGCAGAACAGAAGCACCATACAATCACACAGCTCAAAGACAAAAACAACTGTTACTCATGTAAAGGGCAACTGATGCTTAAAGTGAGATGTGATCTTTGGAACAGGCAGATGCTTTTTAGTAACTTGCTTTCAGATGAGAGCTGTGTATGATATTTCACTTCTGCATTGTTCCTGTAATTGCTCTTTATCCGCTGCTGGAAGTCCACCTGTGACACATGAATGGAAGGAAAAGAAGTGTGCCTATATACTGACAATGGAGACATGATAGCTCAGCACATATTTTAGTATGCATTGCAAACATGTGAATACAAAAGATACGGACCACATGATATTCTGGAATAAATATCAAAGTCTGCTCATTACTGTTTTTAATACTTACTCATCACTCCCTTTCTCTCTGCATGCAGAATCAGAGGTGTGACCCAGGACTTGTTTTCCCAAGGTCTCTCCCTGTCAATGCACAGTTGTTCTGTACCATGCACTTTCCTGTATTTTGTTCAGCGTAGCTTAGAAGTTTAAAGCCATGAAACAGCTCTATCCCAAGGATAGCCAAGTCTTGGCCCCTGAACCACTTTTGAGACTTGAGATGACTCGAGACCACTTTTGAGGTTCTTCTAACCAACAAAAAAGAAAAAAAAAGCCAGGAAAAAGTGTGTACATCTTCAAAGAGAGACTGATATTGCTACAAATACAAGTTAATTTATGGTCTGTGAAATGCAACAGAGGCATTCGTAACAAAAGGCATCAAGCCTGGCATGTGCCATGGTACTTGCACAGCAATAGAGAAAGCTCTTTCACGGGATGGACTCTAAAGATGATATATTATCAAAACCAGCACAGTCCAACCAACAGTCCCCAGGCTGACTTCAGGCCGTCACTTTCACTCTGAAAGACTCAACAAGCTCTGAATACTTTCTCCTGTGCCTACTCATAGCATGGAAAGGAGTGCTGTATTTGCTTTCAACGGGGAGAGAAAGGGGATTTGGAGGACTGGCCTCCTGCCCTCCCTCAAACTGCACATACACTTTATGTAATATCTGGACATAAGCAGCCTTTCCTTTCTCTGTTCTGCTGACTTTTTGCCTTGGACTCTCTGCCGGGGCTGCCAGAGCTTTCACAGGGCTAAAAGGGCAAGAAGGCAGGGAGTGGAGAGAGGATAAGGAGGAACCAGCAACAAGTGTCTCACAGCAGAAGGCAGGGCTGGAAAAAGTAGTTTCAGGGTTAAAAGCTACTGAGGCTCTGTGACATGCCACTGAGGCCAGAAGATACCACAGCAGTCCTCACTCTGCCTCTCCTCATGTCCCTTCTCCCAGAATACCTGTTCTGTCATGCACCTTAGGGGACACATCATCTGCAAACCAGAGCACCCCAATGTGCTCATTTTTCCCCCCTCCCAGCTGCAGCAGCACCAAGCACACCTACAGTGAGGAGTCAGGAACCTGCAAGGGTCAGGATAAAGACATTTGCTCATCCTCAGACACTCCACAAGGGAGTAGAAGGTCCCAAATTTCTTCCCCCACCCCACTCCCTGGCAAGTACTTGCACAAGTATCAAAGCAGTATAAACACTTTACAAACACATTTAATACCAAACGATGCTACCATAGATGCCAATGATAAATAAGTCCAGTATCCCCCATGGACACTAATTTTAATGCCCCAGCAACAGACATGCATCATGCCTGCATCAAAGCTGAGAGGAAGTAAGGGAGGTTGCATTTAAAATAGAGACACAAAACTATTTTTTTGGAGTTTCAAACCATCCACACAGTGGAGAGGATCTGTCTAAAAATTCAACATAAACTAGACATAAAAAAAGAACAGAGAGAGGGTCTGAGGCAGAAAGGGAACAGCAGGGAAACAGCTATTGGGCAGGAGGGAGGGTGACCAGGTCAAGAAACAGGGAGGTGAGAGAAAAGCAGGGCTTGTGCCCAGCATCACAGGCACATAGGGACAGTGGCCCATGTTAATCACAACTAGGCTGTACTTCAGAGTTTTCAAGTGCTAAGCTTTGTACTGATCCTATATTGCATTAATTCTAATCACAGAGCAAATATAGAAAATGGATCAGGAGAGAGAAAGGCAAGAAGAAATACAAAGAAATTGGTAAAGGTGTCACAAGAAAACTGCTGGTAACCACCTGCAGCTCTTAAAGAATTCCTCTAACTCACGCAAAATACAAAACTCTAGTTTGAATTCTAATGAATAATTTTCTGGAAGTCAGAGGAATTGGAGTGGGGAGGACAAGATTTGAAATCCAGTAAGGTTTACAAACCCCTCAAAACTGTCCCAGAGCCTGCCAAAAACTCAAATCACAGGAAAAACTTCTCACACTTCAGAGGTGTATTTTCTTCAAACCATGCCAACCTCTCCCCTCAAAACAAGGAAAAGACCTGATCTAGAACAAAGATCACTGAGGAACTTGCATCAAAATACAAACACATTTAAGCCATAGTTAAAGTGTTCCAGACACCTTTTGGATAAAAGGTGTTTCTAGGTCTTGTCTCTGCAGAGCCATTGTGCTCCCCACATGGCAAGCCTTTAAGTTAGTCCTAGGAAAAGCAGAGGCATGTGTTAGGAGACACTTGACAGTCCAGAATTTCATTCTTGCCTATAAATTAGAAGTATAGTCCTCAAAATCAGCTGAAATACATCAGCCTTCTCACAGTTGCAAAAGCAGGTACATGTAGCAGAAAACATACATGGGCAAACAATGCATTTAAATGATGACAGTTTAAAAAACAAAATCCACTATGGTTAACCAAAACCAAAGATAATAAAGATTTTTTCCTTTTTGCTATGCTAAACATATCTAGTCATTCCAGTTTCAGAGAGAACATTTCTGTAGTAATCTTTTGGATAAATAGTAACACTTAAAAAAGGAAGCTTTTTCCCCCCTCTGTCGTATCCAACTCCATTGCATTCATTAAATTTCATTATATCTACATCATTTAATTTAGGTCAACATGTCAAAATAACCTAGAATCATGTTTGCTTTAAGTCAGCCAACATTACTCTCAAAGCTGAAAAGCCCATTTCAGACTCAGTGATAGAATTGCCTTGTACTTTCTCCACACAACATGAAGTCAGAAGTGGAGGACTACACTCAGCATTAAGAAAATCATCACAATGTTGACAGCTTACTCAATTTCCGTACAATGCATATAATACCAACTGCACAAAACAAAAGCAATACTGGAAAGAAAAAATCTAGTAGTAAGCTAATTGTTAATTAGTAATGAATGAATTAGTAATTTAAAGTGTAATACAGTGTACTTTTTCAATTTTTGAGCTTTTCTTTTTTGTTTGTTTTTTGTTTGTTTTTTGTTTTGAGTCTGCAGAGATAAAGCCTTGTTTCACAGAGGCAGCAGAAAACTCTTATTGGAGGAAAGCATCCATCTCCATTTCCCTGTATTTGCCTGGGATCCTAATGACAGTAGCTACTGTTCGCACTGCTGTGCAGTATGAACCCACACGTCACAAATGTATCCAGGTTATTTTCATACAACCTTAAAGCACATCTAAGTTAGGTCATCTCAAAACATTACATTGTGTTCCAAAACACGTAGTATTTGGGTTCCAGCTGAAAAGTAGCTTTACAGTACCCAAGCAAAGAGGCTGGATGTTAACTCCTGGAGTACAAGTTGGGGAGGAGAGGCTGGGCAGCACCATCGCCAGTGCTCCAATGAAACTCTCTCCCTGTATTTGCAAAGCACTGTGTAAAATTTAAGAACAAAAAAGCAACATCAACCACTTGCCCGTGTCTATCACCGGGGGGGGGGGGGGGGGGGCGCCCGCCGA
>NW_010972676.1:7262594-7269480 GCF_000737465.1 Haliaeetus leucocephalus
TGCCGGTTTGTACCCGGGGGGGGGGGGGGGGATGGTACCAGAGATGACAAGTAATCTACTAAAAATATATTTAAGCAATATATTTAGGTTGTAATTATGTACCACTGACATAATGGGGAAAAAATAATAGACTACTACATTGTGAGCCCAATCTAAAAAACAAAGGAAAGGGAAGGGGTGGGAAATGAAAGAAGAAAAAGCCTCCTGAGTTTCTCCTGTAAAAGAACAGCTCCGGAAGGCTTCACTGACACACATTACCATCTAGCACTAAGGCAGCTTGGTGCCCTCTTATTACACTGCTATTTGGAGCCTGTTTGTGTTCTGCCTAGAAAGGGACAACGTGAGCAGAAGTCATTTACATTAAGCAAGCACACAAAGGGCAGACAGCTCCCCGTTTTCTTACATTTTACAGGAGAGGGAAAAATTTTCCCATGTCAGCAATGAGCATAGTGGGGCAGACTATGCAACAGTCTTCACAGCCAGGCAAATTATTCAGCCATATGAGGCAGGACAGCCCATGATGGGGATGAACTCGAAGACAATCATTCTAAGGCCCTTACTATAGAATTATTGCACGATCTTGGGCAGTTACCTCCTGGTATTTTGTTTTTCTTATCACCAAAACCAGGGATGAAGTTGGCATTTGCTAGTATAAGAATACACAGTTGGTATAAAACAGACAGCAGATATAATCTAGCTTCAGAAAACTATTGCTAAGTTCTGTGAAATGCAGGCAATCCTAAACTGGAAACATTACACACACTGCAGGAAAGTTTTTGTTATTTGTGTAATAATCACAACCATGTCACTATTTTATAGACTTTTGACCTTGTGCTAGAAAAGTTAAACATGTTTTGACTTCTGGAAGTGACATACACGCTGCAGAACTGCCTGTTATAAACCACAACAATATTAAACCTTCTCTCTGCGCAACCGTCCTCCTCCAAAGCCAACACAAGGCTTAATTTTCCAGATTCTCCTTCTCTTGTCTACTGCTGTTCACTCTCTCCCTCCCCAGACCCCTTATTTAACCTTGTAAGCAAGGGAAACAAAAGTTAATGCAGCTTCTATAAACTGAGAGCATTTTGAGTTACTCAAGCTGACTCACTTCCCATGAATTTAAAACAAAGCGTTAAGTCAAGTGACAGATTAAGACAACAGTAAAAACTGCATTTAAATCCAAGTGCCTAGGTCTCCCTACCTACTAAATTACTGCCTGGGGTTGCATATTAAGGGCTTATTTGCACGAGTTATTCACCAACCTGACGAACCTTTCTTGCAGCTCTCTTCATTTCTTTCCTTCGTTTTATCGTCTTCTTCAGCTTCTCTTTCCCCACAAAGTCTTTTCTCTTTCCCCCCATTTTCTCCAATGCTTTTAACTTCTTTCTAAACCATTTTCTTCCCTTCTCTGTCTCCACCCTCTCTGAGGCTCTCTTCCCTTATCTCCTTTTCCTCATTTCTGCATCAGTTTAAACCCCAGTGCCAGTCTCAGATGAAGTTCCTAGAATTGCTCAGGAGAAGACTTTGGCCCTTTTGTCCGCCTGCAGAGGAGGGAGCCTAGCAGCTGGAGAATGTGCAAGCAGTGCATTCTTGCCTGTGCCCTTTGCTTGGTTTGCCCTTACATCTGGGCTCCAGCAGCCAGCTGAAAACGATCAGACCCTTGTCAGGGCCACACCACTGCAAGTGTCCTTGGGATACCTCAACTGAAGAACAGCTACAAAATTTCTCATCAGACACTTCTAAACAAGAAAATTACTGAGAAAGGAGATTACTTGCAAATAATGTGGGTCTGGTCTTTGAACAAGTAAGGGATATTGCACAGGATATTAATTAAAGATAAATTTTGGAATACAGATTTGTGAACAAGGTTCACAGGTAAAATACAAACATAAACACCTGTTTAATACTTCAATATTGCACTGTATTCACAGAAGGTTGCCAACGTCCTAAATATGCTTGATAAGTTGTCTGTCCCGAGCAAACCATAACTTATCTCAAATGCAATGGCTCGCAAAAGCAGAACCACCACCTCTAGGCTGCAGATAACATTCCCTTATGCCCGTGCCATGAATTAACTCCCTCTCTCCTCAACCACCAAAATGGGATGAGGCCTTCACTCTATGCAAGTGCTTTTAAGATTACTTCGTCAGGCTGTCACCTTGGCCTTAACCAAAGAAAACACAAAAATAAGAAAGAACCAATACATTAAGAAGTGTGCAGGGAAACAGACAAAAATCCAGTAGCTGGCCTGTGAAGACTGCATGTACTCATATGTACAACGACACAGAGTCTATTTTTTATACAGCACCATGGTATATTCACTGTCTGTATAAATGCCTTACTTTGGTTCACCCTGGAAAAACCGTAGACATCAGAATATCCCCAGAAGAAAGGAGCCTTTCACAGCCCAGTTTCTGTCTTTGGAATAGCTCAGTTAACACTGTACCTTCTCAACAGATGAAGTTTTCAGTGTCATTTCATTCATTGGCCTGATTCTCAACATGGAAGTCCAATTCAAGCATAGCCACGTAACAAGAAAAGGCCATACAACATGATCCTACAGCATAAGCACAGTCAAAGCTCTGTTATTACTATCCAGGATACCATGGCAGTGGGTGCTCTCTGAGGCTGTAAACAATATACATTACTCTTCTTCAGAGACTACAACACGCCACTGGAATCACAACCCCCCTCACCAACAGTTCTTTACCTATCCAAAACGAGAAATATACAACTACAATACAAATAGAGACTTCATTATTTGTAAAGAACATACCACATAAAATACTATTGGAAACAAATGGTATCTGTTCTTTCAGGGAGGAGTTACAGTGGCCCCAGGTAAAATAACAAAGAGAGAAACCCATTTTGTGGGGAAGAGAAAGCCATGTAATCCAGCCTTCCACTTGAGAGAGACAGCCAGTACGTGGTCATTGGACACCACAACTCTCTGTGCTTGGCTGCAGTGTGATGGAAAGAAACCTCTGCCAAGAAAAGACACGTGAAGCAACAGCCCAATTCCAGACTGCTATTAACTTAAGCATGGAAGAGAGATGAGGAGCAAGACCCCCCACAGCTCTTTTATAAAAACAGTGTCACAATACTTTATGTAAAGGATGAGTACTGCAGCCAGCAGTACTTAGCCAAATTAATTAAGATCTGGAAATAATAGCATAACATGAAGTTTAATAACAGCTAAGCAGCTAGCAAGCTGATTTCTAGGAGCACTGACTGACTGGCCCATCCCTATTTTAAAAACTTCCAATGAAATATTGCTGCAGCCACAGACACAAATGAAGCAACAGACATATTAATTTCCCTTTCTTGCACACAGCTATTCAGCTTTCCTGGGCAGTGGCAGCAAGTGTTCATAAAGCAACTTTAAGACAAGCCTCTTCTATTAGAGGAGACAAAGAATTTCACAACAAAGTTTCAAAACACAATAAATTATTTACCTCCTAAATGATGCCAATCTATTTCACTGACTAATTTGGTGAACTGCCTTTTCTACATGAAAGCTTAACTAGGCACTTATGAAAACAACCTGAAGTACTGCCACACATGATTAACACCTGATAGTACCACTGCCTCCACCTGCTGAAAAGTTGGGTAATTAATGTAGAATCTGTTACTTGTGCCAAAACACTGCAGCTACTATGCCTCACCAACAAGATATACACATATATTCCACCCTCAACCTCCATGTCCACTTTCTATCTTTCAGGGCACTACAGAAGTTCCTCTCTTATACAATACACCACCAAATGATAAACATCCTCACTTCTGCCATCCTCTTTCCCCTGATTACACTGGCACTTTTCTATTTCTACAAACAGATTTTTGTGCTGAATACTAGCAACTGTTTTTCCCGTATTAAATGAATAAATATAAGCAAAAGGAAAGGTAAAGTACACAAAAGAAAAAGCAACATATTTTATGGCAGTGAAGAGCTAAAAGACACAACACTCCACTTTTCTCTAAGACAGTTAATGTCAAATAGGCATTTGATCCCTAGGCTCTTACCAAATTGCTAAGACACAAACGACCCCTGCTGCAGGTGGTGTTACAAATCCTGCTGACAGAGGCCCAGCTGCCAATTCAGTACAGGACGTACACAAAAGCAGTACCAGAAGGCTTAATTCTTTACACCTTTACAACTTCTCTACTTTGTAGCAGCCAGTTATTTGCAGACTCTGGACAGCAGCTGTGCCAACTTCAGGACACCAGTCAGATTTAGTATAACTGGAATATATAAGGTGCTGATACATCCAGAGCAAGATGGGATGAGAACCAATGCACCTCACTGAATACACCAGATTTTTCTCTTCTGCAAGAATATTCAATTCTGGTACAAAAAAGTCAGTACAAGTTCAGCCAGAAATTCCAGGTCCTGTGGGACTTTTCTACAATAGCAACACAACAGCTTACCGCAACGGTTGTGCAGCGCCAGTGTCCCCCATGTGCAAGGCACACAGGCCAGAGGAGCTTCCCTGGAAAAGACACCTCAACAGACCTGCGGGCCCTGGCACTCTGCATTATGGGTCCAGAGGCAACGATCGCTGCCCTCCACAGAACATCACAGCTCCATGTGGCAGCCCGAAACCTGGCTATGGACAACCAGCAACCCCAGTTCTGGCTGCCGAGGGATCTTCTGCCTGCTAGCCAAGATACAATGGTTAGTTCTGCTCCTTCTTAGTTGATGTAGCTAGAAAAGATTTAACCCTGAAGTTAACAGTTTTGTACCCCAGCATGAGTCCTCGGCATAAGGTATTTTACAAAAATTTGCCTTTCACAGGCAACATTACTGGCAACCCAAAGAAGTATGGTAAAAAGATGGTAACTTAATGAAGTTTCCCAGAGCCATACATATTCAACACAGCAAGCAACCCAGACTCCAGAACCATTGTGCCTGCTGGTGAATAAAATGTAACATCTGGAAGTCCCTAAGTGCTCCCACTGAGCAGTATAACTGAAACCAGAATTTGGCCTGGCATCTTTGAATTTTAACTTCAGTATCTTTAAAAGACCGTCTTTGCAGATCTGACTCCATTTGCTTCAGATATTGAATCAAAAGCCCTGATGAAATCCAGCACCAGTATGTTTCATCAGTCAACAGGAAGTCAGACTCACAGAAGGGGTAGATGATTTTTACTGTCCCACAGCTGGGGTCTTGACGTTTTAAAGACAGATTGAATAAAATATAACTCAAATGCATAAGCAGTAATTAAAATTACATTCTTAACTTAGTAGTGCAAGATTTGTTATCAACACCTTAAAAAACCCTCTCCTCAAGGGAACCAGAGCATCAAATTCAGATTTGCTTCCGTAATCTCATTCTCTGGGGTTTTTTTGCATTCTTGCATCAGAGGCAGAACAGAGTAAAATATACTTCTAATAGGACTTAATTTATAATACTTTAAGATGCAATTAGACAATAGAATAGTTCAGCTGGTATACAGACTTTATACACCCTCTTAGGGGACAACTACTCAGGACAGCATTTGGGCAGAGCCCAAACCAACCGTGATGGTTCCTAGAACGTTTCCACCAAAACTTCATCAGCATAGTGCATCCTGTTTGACAACGGGCCAAATTCTGATCTCTGTGTGCCCAGAGGGCAGGGCCATGCAAATCTGCCAGCCGTACAGTTGTAGAGACACTTCAGCATTTGACAAGGGCTGATAGCACGTACAACCTTTGTGGGAAGTCAGGAGAGACAAGTAAGTTTCCACCAAGCTTTCACATGTCAGAAGCTTGGAAATGCTTTATGAAGGCCTTCAAAGCTGACTGCAAAAGCACTGCAAATCTAGTGAGGTAAAGAAAACAACTCACATTTGGTGTACAGATAGCTAGGAAGCACGAACTGGCTGCTGCCTCCAAGCAGAGCAGCCGTTTCAGCACTGCTCTCCATTTCTAGTGGGCAAGGCCCCCCAGAAGATGGAAACAGCCCACTAACTTTATGGGGACATAGTTGCAGAATTATTTCCTGTTTGATGCAGAGAGAGAGTGCATTGCGTTTAGGCACTGGTGTAAACTTCGGCGAGTGTCGACATTTCACTTACAACTTTCCCTCTTTCAGCTTCTTAGTCTATTTCACGAACTGTGTTGCCTGAAAAACTGGAAGAGGAAAATATTTATCTGAAATACATGATTCACAGAAATGATATGCTCAATCATCTAAGCAGGAGTCATTTATCTCCCATAACACATAGCTTTAATTCCAATGGGATCTTAATATAAAAATGGCTAGTAAATGAGTCATACATGGCGAGTGATTCAAAAAGGCTAGCGGGCGTTTCTCTGTGAACCCTAACAGTTTGCCGTCTGCGCCTGTCCGCTAAGATCTTATTTACAACCACGTAAAGGGAAGAGAAAATACTGTTGAAGTCGCAGGGTTAACAGTTGGCAGCCGTTTTGTGCTATCCCACGGCTGGAGAGCCATAGGGATCGAAGCCTCGCACAGTGCGTGTCAGCAGCCAGCGCTACGAGGAAGACCAGGGTCCGCGTTTCTGCGGCACCTCAGGCCCCCTCCACGGGGTTTCCGGTGGAAATCACCACGAGCGCGCGGGCACCTCCGCGCTGGCGGTCATCCGCGAGCACACGGGCTGCGAAGGACCCGAGCCCCACGTGACTGACAGCTACCGGGAGGGCCGGCGTGCTCCGCTCGGCTCCGCTCCCCCAGCGCGCAGCAGCTGCTTCTGGCGCCGAGAGCGGGCTCCTCGCCTTTCGCTTCACCTGCCCGTGCAAGGCTGGCTCGAAAGCAACGAGAACCGGCGGAGCTCTGGAGAGGAAGACAGCGGCTCCCTCCCGAGCAGAGCGAGGGCCGCCCGCAGCCGTCGGCGGCACTGCGAGGGCGAGGCGCGGCGGCCCCGGCGGGGACGTGCCG
>NW_010972676.1:7269601-7313420 GCF_000737465.1 Haliaeetus leucocephalus
AGGGGGCGATGGGGGCCCCCGGAGGGGGCTGGGGAACCGGGGGGCGGGGGCCGGCCGGGCCGGGCCGGGCCGGCGCGGACACCCCTCTTCGCGTGCGTGGGGTCACCAAAGGATGCTCTGCCAGGAAGGCTGCTGGGTCGGGGTCGAGAGAGGAAGAGCTACTCTCGGTGTTAAGCGCTCGCCAGGGCGGGACCGCCGGCTCGGCGGACGAACCCGAAGCCTGGCCGCCAGGTTGCGTGAGAAATCGACGCTCAGGTCAGCCCCGCCGTCCTCAGAGCTGGCGGGAAGCCTTTGCCGAGCAGCAAGGGCTGCCGTGGTCCCTGCACCGAGCGAGGCTGGATGCGCTCCCCTCCTTCTGCCGGTTGGCGCGGCACCCCTGCCTCTTCACTATGGAAAACTCCGCCGATACCATACGCAATTAAGTTTAGCCATTTAAGCCCACAGAAGTCACTCAAGTCACAGCCCTCCCCCCGCAGCAGAATTATCATATCTTCTGTTAGGAGGAAAGCGGCTTTATGCCTTAACACCAAGCTGTAATGTGGAGAATACAGGATTGCTGCGAGAACCCTGTCTGAACTTTTTTGCACGAGAATACTTCTATTCTCCTCTCGGATGCAGAATTTTCAAAATTCAGTTACGCTGGTGGGCGTGGGAAAGGAGGCAACCATGAGTGACCACACATTGCAGTGCGTAGCAAACCCTGTAAGACAAAACTGAAATAAAACCCGAGGAACTTCAGGTGTCACCCCTGAGGGGGCAATGATGCTGCCCAAGCCTGAGGGCAACAGAAGCTACAAAGGCCCTGAGGCACAAAACCCAACAGAGTCAGTTAACGTTTAGTTAGACTGTTGCATTAGGGAATTAAATGTTGCAAGAACACCTGGCTTACATCATCACTGAGGAGCACCTGTCTGTTTTGACCAGCACACTGGAAGCCTCACCGTAGTACCAGTGTGCTACGAATTCACTGCACCCCCTGCATAGCTCCCAGTTCTCTCCTGCAAACTTACGAAAGATACCAAAGGCAGAAATGATAACAGGACGTCACAGCCCAAAGTTGAAGTATTCCTCTGCAAGGGAAACATTGCCCAGTAAGGTGAATTATCTATAGTATGTTAAGTGCCGCAGAACTGGTTTAAAACAATTAAAGATGCTAGTCCAAATATTTCTACCCTTCAACAGGTGTCATCTTGCAATATCTTGGAGATGACACTTGTTTGAAGCTAAAGCTTAGTAAGAAAGCACTACTGGATTGAAAAGTTCTCTTGCCCTTGAGAAATTTGACACAAAAAGCCACTGAGAAATGGAAAAAGGAGACTCCATTCACTTCGCAAACAATTCAGATAAGGCTCGTTATAGGAAACTGCAGCCTCGTGTTGCGGAAAAAAAGAAGAGTAAGTGGCCTCAGTGACTCTGCGGAAGCATTCTGTCTCACACAGCGATGTAATTTATGATAAATCTGACTGCAATTTGCTGCAGACAGCAAAGAAAATACACATTGCATCTGTGAGAAAGAATTATGAAAATTAACGGTTTCTTCCATTCAGTATGTGCATGTACATTCTGGAAAATGATTTTAAGAAAATAATCACCATAATCCAGGTCAGGAACCTGCAGCCATCCCTGGCTTTGGGCACAGTACTGTTGCTCCTGCTCAGATGTGGTCAGCTCTGTGGTCAGGAAATAACAGCCTGTGTTCCACATTACTTCTCTCATCACAGCTATACATAGGCAAGCTAGAGGTTGAGCGAATATGCAGACACTTGTCAGTGAGCAGCTGGCTGCTTAAATCTGTTAGTAGACATCAAGAAATAAAAGAGCCAGCTGTTTCTGCACCACAAACATTTTCAAGCCTGCAGGAAAGCAAGAAATATCCACAAATACTGAAATAATGAGCAAAAAAGGGCAGCTGGATTAAATAGAACACATATTTTTTATCATCATCCTCTTAAGTAAACATTCAGTGACAGTCTGGGCACGGAGCTTTGTCAAAGATGAGTTGAGTCTGCTGCCTCTGAAATAGTCATGCATACTGCAAAGCACAAGTGTCCAGGATTTTACATGCATATGGCTGTTTACCAAATAATTATTGTGCAAAATTAGTTATTTTGGTTTGTCTCAGATTTCCCCTGTATTTCAGAAGTTTTTTAATTTTCAGATTTCAGTCAGTTGTTACACAGGGCCACTGTACTTTGTAAGAGTTTTTCCATTTGGTTTTGAGTATCCCATAGTGTAGTTCTAGCATGACTGCTAACAAAAAAAAGTATAAATGGTATATGCTGTTAATTCTCCACCCTTAAAAAACTGTTGGCTTGATAAACATGTAATTAGTAATAGCAAAACAGCAGTAACAGCAGAGTTGTAGCTTTGGAGATTCAGTAAGTCTTAGGCTGGAGATCTGGAGTTACAGAAACAAGTCATTCTTAAAACATGAGTTTGAAGTCTATTCCTACAAATACTTAAGACTGACCCTAAGAGTTGGATGATTGTAGCATCTCTGATGAAGAGCAATTTTAGCACTGTTTATAATGGCTGGCAGTAAGTGTTTGGGCTGGGTTTCCAACTTAAAACCAGCTTTGGATCTGGAACACTTTTTCTCAAGGTTCAGGAATATTTGGAGCAATATTGTTTCGATACCACTGCTAATCAGAAGCAAAATCTTCAATTTGCAGTTGTGTTAGGTAGCAAGACCATATGAGTTTTGTGTCTTTTTAGCAAGAGCATGAAAACTATTTTCATTCACAGCTGTGTGTTAGCTTGAATAGACAATAGTTCCACTTTCTTACAAATGCAACAAAGAATCACCTCCTCCAGCAGTTATTTCCTCACAAGCATATAGCAAACCAAAAGATATAGCAAAATTCAGTTTAGGTTTGCTTCTTTAACAAGTTTGGTAATCTGACATTTCTAGTACTGGCTTTTGAAGCAGATTACAGGAATCTGTCATTTTATATACCTGTGCTTGCAAGCTTACCCAGTATATTGTCTGAGTTTTCTAATGCAGAGATCTAGCTTCATTATCTGGGGATTTCAGATCATGCCAAAAGGTTACTCAGGAGTGTGAGTGTTTAAATATTTTACCTGTTTTCTTTGTCCCTGAAATGGTCACTAATTTGACAAGTGAAAAAGTCTTTGGTTTTCTTATATCTCTAAGCCGATGCACATAAATTTCAGTACAAAATTTTTTTTCATTGACATAACACCTTCCCCCAGTCCCCTGCCTCTTCTGTCATTGTTCACAACCTTAGTTCTGTATCATTATCAGCACACACTAACTGCAAAGTGAAAGTAACTAACTGCTGCGTTTTTTTTATTATCTATCTATCTGAGCTAAAAAAAAAGTAAACATACCGTATAATGTAGCTTCATTTTCTCTTGGGCTTTGAATTTCTTCCTGTGTGCAATGAAATGAATTCTCATGTCCATGCGGCCCTTCATAGCTTCTAGTACAATTTTAAGGTGGCACTAACTGTTGGTGCAGCCGTTTGCAAAGCATGGAATTTAGCAATCTCCGTCACTATCGACAGCGCAAGAAAGTTAACTCTTTTAATATGATTTTAAACACAAGTGCCTTTTAAATTGGTCCAGTAATTCAGAAACTTGTAAGACCTCACCATTCACTTCCCAACTAGTTCCCATTCCATCCGATTTATTACAAATGACAGCATTGCACAATCTTTAATGATTCCGCTACCTGCAGAACACAGCGTACAACCAACCCATAGGCACCTACCCTTTACAGACGATTACGATTGCTCTTGAACACAGTTCAGTCTACCAAGGCAGAACACACCCTCACAGGACTAGGAGTGCTTTCTCCCTCTGTAGCTGCTATTTGCACTGTGTCTGGGTTATTTCTCCAAGATGTGACTTCCTTTGGCATTTTCATTTGACAGTGAGTGAACTTACCAAATTCAAGGTGATACCTGTATTTGAAGTTTTAATGCAGAGCCAATCATGTCACAACACAAAATAATAATAGAAGGAAATGAAAACATGCAAACACAAAATACCTCCTTCAACACTCAAAAAACTACAAAAGTCATACTCTTGCAAATGCCTCCGATATCTACATTTATAGGTCCACTTTACTGCAAAGGCTATACTCTGTAAAAACAGGCTTTTAGCTTACAGGATATTAAGAGAAATAAGTTTCCAGCCCTTCAGCTAGCCTTTCTCTAAGGGACCAAGTTGGGTGTAGCTGCTTGGGTAGAAGCATCATTGGCATCAGTAGGGCTATTTTAGCAAGGCAGGTAAGACGGTCACAGGGTGGCTCTAAATTTTTCAAGACTCCTCCTATGGTCTACTCTATGCATGGTTTCTAAACAAATTTAACTATTTCTGCTAGATTTGTAAGGATGTAGGCTGTTCAGTGAAGAGCTACAACTGACTGATCTGAGTGGAACTATTAATATTACTCAATTAACATATGTATGTCTCTAATGAATCAGGATCAAGTAGCTAACTAATTGTAAACCTCAAACACCAGGCAAACATGTACCCTTTTTATAAAGACTTATTTCTAGAAATCACACTGCTTGTAGAAGATAGGCTTTGTCCTTGTTTTACAGGCTCATTAAGGTCAGAATATTTTTCTTTAATTACAGAATACCAGATCTGACCTCCTATTTAGTTACATTGCTGGGTCAAAATTCTTGTACTTTTAGAGTGTTAAATATAAGAAGTTGAGAAAAAAAAAAAAACCCACTGGAGGAAAAAATCTGCTATATTGAAAGGACATCGTAGTATTCAAGTACACAATTTCAATGAGAACAAAGACGTATACCTATTTAATGGTATCTCTGACCAGGGCATGCAACCAGATAAGTGGCCAGAAAAAATGAGTATGTCATGTGGATCTGACCCCATCCACACTTTTGAACTCCAGAGATATACTCTCCCCCCCCCTATTTTATACTACAATAAATATTTATTCATCCAAACCAGTTGCTTTTGGGTAAGTTGGCTTTGCCTTGTGAATAGAATGAGGCATAAATTGTGCATTGAAGTCAGGAGAAAAATCCTTCTCCTTACATTGGATCAAGAGCAGGCATCCCCCTGGGAAAGAAAAGGAATTATTCCATTGAGGATCATATATTCTTGCAATAACACGGCAAGCGAAGTCACCTGGTACTTGAAGCTACAGATGCAACATGACAAGTGACCTAAGACTACCTACAAGTGCCTTATGGGACAGGTGGAACGGCTATTTTAAGAGATAAAACTTATTACTACAGGACACAAACAAGGAAAGCAAAAAAATTAAGGGAAAATTATTTTTATTTATATTTGGTGTAAGAGATGTAAAACGCAAGGTTGCCTTGCAGTTATTTAATGACAGAGGTCACATTCAGCTGTATGGCCTCCAACTTCCCCCTACAGAAGCTATAATGCTAGAGCTGCATCTACTGAAGATTTAATATTTACTGACAGTTTTTATGCAGCAGTGTTTGCATGGTCTTAAACTTGTATAATGTTAAATGTAAAGGGGGCACTGCCTAATGGTTAAGGCAATAGTCTGGACACCTGGGTTGATTCCTGTTCTGCAGAATTTATCTTACTGTTTGACTTTCCTCTGAAAGATGGGAAAAATAGCACTTTGCTATCTCACCATGGATGTAGTTTAAAGATGTCTGAATGTTTAGTACACAAGGTCCAAGTGAGTAACAAGGCTAAATATGGCTGTAAGTAAATATTTTTAAGAACAAAAGAAATTAATACTAATTTAATGTTAATTGTTCTAAACTGTTTATCAGTCTCATTCAGATCTGGAGTTTCACTAAAAATTTCAGTCTAAATACTGTATTCCATTTTCTGGCCAGCTGTATAATTCCCATTAATCATTCTCCCCAGTAAAAAGGTTTCAATACTTTCCCCTTCAATATGGTACAAGTGCAAGGTCAATTTTGTTTATGACATATTCAGACACTACATTAAGAACAGCATTATAAATACCTAGCTAGAACATAAAAAAAAGTGTTTTCCCCTTCAGCTGTGCAAAAGTAAACCCTTGAATTTGCAACAGTTGTATTAGCCTCTTTGGAGAAGATTCACACATGTATTTAGGCACCTTTATGTAGCAGAAGCATTACTCAGTTATTCAGAAGACACTTGTCTTATCCTGTAAGTGCTCTGGCACCCACAGGACTACAGGCATCTTTAAAGAAAGAGTGCCTTTCTTAAGTATGCAGAAAATAACAAGTTTAGTCTTTATACGTTTCACTCTGCAAAGCTGTTACGAATTCTCAGGCATGGCAGCACTAAGCAGCACAGCCCTTCTAAGATTCATTCTTCATGTCCTATCTCTGCCATGTCACTAGGTCCATTTTAGAAATTCTCGTAAAATTCTAACATGGAAGCGGCAAGGAAAATCACGTCAAGTCAATTTCAAGTTTATCTTAATCACTGGATGACTGATGTGTTCTCAATTTCAAAATACTTCTCCATTATAAATTACAATTAAATATACATTGCTGAGAAACTCCATTTGGTATGACTGATACAATTTTGTTCATGATTTAATTGTGACACCAAGCCACTTGTAAATAGGCTGAAGTCAGTTGTTATGACAAGCGCACAGCTATGTCATATTTTGCATCAGTGAAACTGCATATAATCACACAAACTATAGGTCAAGCAGGCTTTACCTAGAAATTCTGCCCATTCCGCAGAACACTTAACAAGTGTGCATCATTATAGCTATCTCTCTAGTTTGAAAAACAGGCAGAAAAGTTAAATATAAAATAACAGAAGCTTAAGGTAATTCCGTGTGATCACAGTCTTCATTTAGGAATATTCAGAGCACCCTGAAACTTCTAGTAAGAGCTCCACCTGCACATTTTTCACTGCACTTACAGATGATACTAAAGGCAAAATTAATTGTCTTCATGCTATTAATTCTCACTTTTATGTCCCGTACCTCCATGGCACATATTCTTCTTCCACAGTATGCATATTTTACCATTTGTGGAAGTCAACCAGGTCAAGATCCCGACCTTTCCATTTTTAAATGCTGTTTTTCCATGGTACTCTATACAAACTGTACTTGGCATTGAGGATTGCATTCCAGGAGACTTCTCTTACTTTTCTAAACATATAGTCTGGTTGATTTTTCTACTGCCTGAAATGATTAGAAGGATGGGTCTCATGACCTCTAGATTTTATTTTAAAATGTGTTTAGCCTGTTACCTCACAGGTACAAATTCCCAATGGAAATGAACTGGGCTGAGTGCTGAATACAACCATAACTGAATGGGTAATCGTCTTGGGTGAGAGCTGGATGCTTTGCCATATTTTCCTTTTTACAAGCAGATATTGCACAAATCTCTTTTCCTTCATGAAAATGCAGTGCACATAGCCTATAAGGTCTATGGTATAAAAATAAACAGCAAAACCAGTCAACCTCTCTTTACCTCTGCCAAACCTCTTGGGCACTGCATATACACAAATGCAGTCAACTCCTTTGAAAAGGGAGACAATAACCAAAAAGAATGAACCAGACAATATAAGTAAGGCAGAAAGGCCAGTATACAGTTCAGTCATTTTAAAAAGGGTGGAAGCAGTTTTCAATAGAGTACAGGTCCAGTTCAAAGCAGTAGGAAGTAAAGCCTGAGCCTACCATTGCCCACTTCATGTGGTGGTTGGCTGGGGTGTAAAAAGATGCCTATAGCAACGTATTGCTGCTAGGGCCAGGAGCAGCAGTGGGAAACGGCTACCCTGGAGGCTGCAAATGCTGCGTGGCAGAACATGAGTGACAAGGATAATCCATGGGACATGATTCAGTACCTTCTTTTGGAGACGAAAGAATTCTCTTTGCTTTTTTGCTCCATTTGAGGAAAAAAATGGAGGAGCGGATGCAAATCTGCCTGCTGGAGTTTGGAGTTAGAGCACTCCGCTTGTGAAGGAGGTTGAAGAGGGAATGCATTCCACCAGCTTGTGCATCCCGAATTACAGCCAGGAACTGCAGTGAGTGTATCTCCCCTTATCTTTCCCTTCTTCCCCCTGCCTCGCATTGGTAAATTCTGCCTGTGCAGGTGGAGGAATTGTCCTCATATGTCACAGGAAAAGCAGAGGCCTTTCCTCTGCTCCCTCTGAGACTCCTATTCTACTGCCATGCTAGAAAAGTGACTAGGACCCACTGCACCAGCCCAAGCCCTCCTGACCATGGGGCTGTGCCACAGCAGGCATCTCTGCCTTCAGTGCACAGTCTAGTCCCTACCACAAACACACACATGCTGGCTCTTAAAGCCTGCACCTCGAAGTGGAAACATGGCCACATCACGTGGTTTGGGGGTAAGTTTTGTTCTCTATTTCTCCGCCTGCCTCTCACACACAGTGTTTGAAATCACTTTTGGTTTCGCTACATGCACAGACGCTGTCTGTGACACCTAGTCTCCCCACTCACTTTGCCACCAAAATGCAGAAAGATTTAAGCTGCATCCCACAGCCTCTCTGGAATCTCATCTGGACACTCCAAAACCACCACTGCCAGAAATTACTTATTTGTGGAAAACACTTAGAATAGTTCTGAAGAGCAAATTGATATAATCTGGTACTCTGTAAAACATCCAGAGACCTGCATTTTCAAAGCTAGAAGACTCTTGGGCCCACCCCCACTTCTGAGTCAGATGAATTGAACAAAGTGCTATACCATAAACATGTGTCAGAAAAAAAATGTAAACAGGCATTCTGAAATTTACTTTCTGGAGATTTATATTGCCAAAGGTTGCTGCTTTGTTCTTCCCTTACAGGGGAGCTTGTGGAGTAAAAAGAGAAATAATCAAATTATCTTCCCTGTCTCCCTCATAGCCAGTCACAAGCAGGTCAAAAAAAAAAAAAAAATCTCAACAACTCTCAAGGATGCATTGGCAGGAGAAAGACAGGAAAAGGTCCTCACTGAAGTATAAACTCTTTGCCTAGCAGCTGATATAACTGATTCATGTAAGTGAAAATCTGGAGTTTAATCTAATTTCTGTGAGTTTAGAAACTGCCTCTGTGTCTGGTTTGCTTGCATCATATAAATAATTAAAGTTTGTATGTCTTTGAGCAATCGCTTGCTATTTAAAAACAGCAGCACTAGAATGGCAATAGGCTTACTTTTAATTTTAGATACATTGTAAATTAAAATGAACGATTGTATTTTAAACAAAAATCCTTTTCACCTATCCAGCCACGGGGTCAATTTGAGGTCAAGCTGAGATTGTAACTCATATGATGTAAATGAAAGCAGCAGGCAGTGTGAGCATATTACACACTGGAGAATCAAAAGTCTTTCTGATGGATTTCTTGAATCTTTGGGGGTATATGAAAACATCTATAAACAGAAGTACTAATACAGTAACAGAATACAAAAATACTAATAATATTAGGAAATGACTTGTTATAAAATGAAAGCACAGGTGGGCATGATAGCATGAAAATCTAAACACGAACTTTTGCCAACATCAGTCAACATAAAATAATTCCATCCCACTGACTGTAACAATGGCAGGTGCCAACATGTCTCTCCTTTTTCTGTACTCATACATAAAAACACTCACAAGATGGAATAAGAAGCACTCTGCTTAGGGTAACTATATAGATATACTTAATGTAACTAGAGAAGAGTGTTAAAACACTGTCTTGCAAGTGTACTCTGAAGCTGTTATCAGATTCTTCATTTTAGTCGATGGTACAATACATCACATGACCAAATCTCATTAAAGTTAATGGGACTAAATCCACTAATTTCACTGGGCTTTGGCATTCTCCCCCGCATAAGCAAAAAGATTGCAACTTACTTACCACTGAAGTACATTTTTAATATGAGGGACAAACTCTCTTCTGAAATGCACACGTGTATTCTCATTCAAATTCCAAAGACTTTAAATTAATGTGGCAGGGGGGAAAGATGCAGTCATATCATCTAAGAGACAATTTTTACAATAATTACCACCTCCTTTTATCTATACGCTACCTTCTACTTTACCATCTGTGCAGTGGAACATAGAGTCCTTTATTTCCTCAAGTGCAGAAAACAAAGTAAGTTTAAAAGATGGCCTTCACTCTTATCTCCTACAGTGAAAACAGGCACGTAGAATGTTTTTGGTCCCGCTTTTGCACCTGTGATAATAAGCCACCTGTTTTTTTACATTACTTACCGCAACATTTATTATCAATTGTGACATATTCCCAGGAGGTCAAATTACTATAGCATCCAGGTTGAAATGAGGTTCCACTAAAGCCCCACTGCCTCTCAGCAGTTTCTAAGGCAACAATCAACTGGGAATGAGTCATGGGTGGGTCAGAGACAAGGGAATAGAAATGAGATGCTTCCCTCCTACCCACATCTGGAGAGCTGATGGGACTAGGAAACTGAAAACGCTTTGGCACTGTAAGCAGCAGGTGGAGTTCACAGAAGTGTAGAAAGCAGACCTAGATGCTGAGAAGGTGCCATTTTCATAAACAGTTGTTCTGAAGAGATGACTACATTCAGAAAGCTGAAAAAGATGCAACTTTAAACGTGTAACACTTAAAGAGCACTAAAAATATCAGAAAACACAACTATTACAGGCTGCATTAGTGTACTACCTGGGGTTTGATACTGCACATGCACACAGGCATATACTGTGTAGGTATTTCTCCTAGATCAGTGGGCTGAGTAGCCAGATATCAAACTCTAAAAAAAAGTCTCTAGCATCAGCATCTGCCTACATGGTAAGCTGCCCAGGTGGCTTTGGCTGTGCCTCTGGGCCCATTGCAATTAGATTGCTGCTCTGTTTTCTGAGCTGCTTGGTCTTCCTTAAGGCGATTTCTTCAACTCTTCTTTGAAAGAAGACTTTTTCTTCTTACTCAGCCATAACATGACACAGATCTGTAACACTTAATAGCTCCTTTGAGAGATAATAGCAAAACCATCAGGGGCTAACATCAGGATTACTTTTATGACAAGAATGTAATTATTTATCACTAATGGCATATTAATAATTATAGTTCTCTGAATTCCCAGTTTAACATGCAAGGAGTCCCTGATTGTGTCCTTAAACGTTGTTTTTATGTGGACCCCAACAGCTTAAAATTTTAGGCCCAATTTCTCATCACGTTACACTTACATAGAAGTGGAATGATGCATGCAAATCAGACATAACACATGCCATAAACAAAAGCATGGATATTACCAGTCTCTCCCTTCTCTGTAGGCTCACACTGAAAAGTCCTTCTTTAAAGTCCTATGCTGGCCCAGATTTCGCTTGGGGTGGCAACACTTGAGTTTTTGCCAGCTGATTAGTCGCAGGTGGGAGATAAGCTCTGCCCCTGTAAATGGTTTCCCACCTATAGTGCTAAGTTACAATTAGATGATGAAACCAGAAGGAATATTAATAACCCATTAATACTAAAAACCCAATTCACTTGTCATTATTTATTCCATTTTACATTCTCTCTTTTTTCCTCAGGTTAGGTAAGGAGGTCTTTATGTAGAAAAGACATGTATGGTCATAAGGACCATAAGAGTTCATCCAGTTTACCTTCCTTTTCAGAGGCAGGGTCAAGGACATCTCCAAGGCTTAGTATTATGTCCCTTCCCTGCACATGCCCTCTGCCTTCTTCCTGGACTAAACTCTCTAGTTTTTCTCATCACTAAGAGATCTGCCTTTACAGTAATATCACCATCTTGGCATTCCTATCTAGGTGCCAGACACTCCTGCATCTTTCTGCTGCTTAGCTATTTACTCTCCCATTTCATATTTGTGCATCTGATTTCTCCCACATGCAATGCTTTGGACCTAGACTGAATGTCGAGTGGTGAATTTCAGACCACTTCTTAAATTTCTGAGTACTGTTATCTTCTGCATCAAAGCCTTGCAACCCTTCCCTGCACAGCATCACCTAAAAATGTTAACAGATAATCTTATGTCACTCGTGAAAATATTAATTACAGTTAGGCTGAGGACAGCTCTCTCTTGAAATTTTCTCCTCTTTTAGCAAACCAGTTGATACCTAACCTTTGGACAATTTTCAACCGGTTGCATGCGCAGCTAATGATGATTTCATCTAGACCATGCTGCCTTAGTCTGTTTATGAGAATGTCATGTGGGAATATATTATAAGTGTGACTCATATCAGATATAGCACAACCCTACTCTGGAAGGCCAGTTGGTCTGTCAAAGAAGAAAATTTCACTGTCTGAATGCAAATGTTTTGACAAATCTATTCTTTAGGCAATCTGGGCTACACAGTGCACAGAGAGGAAACAAGATGCAAAAAACCCCACAGATTTATATGCCTCTCCTCCTCTGGGTAATTGTCAGTACCTCTAGTTTTTCGTACCCTCTCTGTCTCAATCCTTATTTGATTGCTGCACACACCAAAAAGGCAATAGTATTCCAGCTTTCTATTGCAGGAGCGAAATAGAGAGACTTGAGGTCATACGCCCCCGCCTTTCCCATGTCCTGTGAGCAGCCTTACTGCCTGTGCCCAAGTGCAGCTCCAGAACCCCCCTACTTTTAAGTGACAGACACACAGTCACATAGTAATAAGGGACTGAAGAATCCTCAGGAAAAGTGGAAGGGTGCCACAGACTGGCTGCGCTATCATGGTATGCTGCAGACACTCCAGTCTGTAGGCTGTGTACCTCAACCGCATAGCCAGAGATTATCCTGGGAGAAAGGGATTCAAATGAACTCACCTATGCAGTAAGCTGATCTGAGAATTCCAGCATTTCAGATGAGTGCCCTAACCACTGAGCTGCTGGGTAAGGCGTGCATGCTATTTCATTTCACTGTCGAGGATGTTTTCCACAACAACCCTGCCCCAATCTGTCAGGCAGACTTGGAAAGTATCAGACTGTGCTCTGCAGGTGAATAAGTCAGAAGGATGCAGACTGTGAATCCTAAAAGAGTTTAAGAATTACTTTTATGCACTCGTACTTAATACTGCCTAGAATGAGATAGTCTCAGGCATCTCAAGAAGCCAAAATGTGATGTCTTAGGGCACTGATATAAGTTTAGACAGCAGCAGGAGACTAGCAGAGTCAAAGTTTTCTGAATTTTAATTTTGTAGGGAAGTAGCACCCAGGTACTTCAACTTTACATGGTGTTAAATCCCATAGTCAGTCAGTGAGATTTTTATACTGTGCCTTCTTTGTCTCATTTGGTGGGAGCACACAGCAGCTTTTGATAGTTCAATAAATAAACATTTTGAAACAGAGTGAGGAATTTCAAGTAACAATAAAAGCCAGTCAGATCCATACCCTTCCCAACACAATTCAGGGTAAAGGTTCAGAGTGGAAGCAGAGGCCTGGGAGGAGGGAAGAGTTAGGCACAGGTTCAAAGTAGTAAAATGGGCAGAAACATCTAATCAGTGATG
This sequence comes from Haliaeetus leucocephalus, assembly GCF_000737465.1. Taxonomy (NCBI): domain Eukaryota; kingdom Metazoa; phylum Chordata; class Aves; order Accipitriformes; family Accipitridae; genus Haliaeetus; species Haliaeetus leucocephalus. The sequence continues at coordinate 7,282,946 of NW_010972676.1, forward strand.
TACCTATCCAAAGTAGCTAATCAAGGAAACAAAGCAAAAGACAAAACAATTCCTGTAGAACTGTTTTAAGGAATAGCATCAAGGAACAAACAATACAAGTTTGTTATGTTCTTCTTAAGGTCAGAGTCTATCTGTTTTACAATGAAAATTGAGCATGTCTCCTATTGAGACCACTGCATGCTCTTTTTTTCCAGACAGTTTGTAGCTAGCCCTGGATTTGCCCAAGGGTGGAAACAGCACAGAAGGGCTGAAAGAAGTCTAGTACAGACCAGCTACTCAAGAGCTAAAGCATTGATCATAACAACGTTTCAATTTAACAGGAGTTCAGGTTCCTAGAGACACTATATTTCTGTGTCTGGAAAACAGTGGGATTTAATATCCTGGTTGAGGATTTCTGTAATAAAAAAATAGAGTTCTGTTGAGAGATGGGGGCAATAGGACAACAAAAGGCCTGGAGTAAGCCAACTTCTATTAACACTGGAAAATTCAGAATTATGATGGCAAGATATCAAATACAGAACTCTTGCATGCTTAAATGCAGGGGTGAGATCCTGAACAGCACCACCAAGAGAATGTGATCTGTTTCCCAAAGATTTTCCACCACATGATTTATACACCTGCACAGTTACCCTGCCAGAGAACTACATCCAATTTGTAGAGGCATGGTAGAGATCAGTGTTTATACATGTGTTACAGTACTATAACATTTGGCTAGTATGTTCCAGTACTGTAACATTTAGCTATTCCTGTACATGAGTTTTGGAGGATCAAGGATTTTAAGTCAGAGCCTAAAAAATATACCCCCCTCCCACCCACATTCAAGAGTTGTCCTGCAGGCAACACAAACATTGGAGAGTAAAGTAATATATAATATGCTGGAATTAAATAAAAGTTTAAGAGCTCTTCCCAGTGAAAACTTTTCAGATAGAAATATCATACACTTTAAAATTTTACATCACTTTGATTTAATATCAGAGGGAAAAAGTCAGACTGGTTAGAATTTGGAACATTCTGCAATTCTTTATTTCGCATTAAACTCAGTGAAACATTCTGTAAATTAGCCATTAGATATCATCTTGCTGGTGAGAACGTGACATGTTTCATGTCTAGTTTCATACTAGATACCACATATTAGTCATGGTACCCCACTTCCTCCCAGTCTTTGCTTACTTACAATTATAATTGACTATTAATCTATATTTAACCCTCCATATTGCTTATTAGAGTATTTAAACGGGCTGTCCACCCTATGTATACAACAAATTGCCTTCTCAGCTTTTCATCTGATGTTTTCAAACTATCTCTAAAGTTCTGAAGCAACATACACATAAACACAAATGCCACATGCACACACATGCAACAGAAACATCAGTAATTAAGTCAGAAACTAACATTAACACGGTGAAAAACAAGTGCATCTTGTTCTTCAGTGGGGCATCTCCTCTTAACATGGGTTTATATGAAAAAATAAACAGGAAATTACTTCCCAAATGGTCAATATCAGAGTATAGTACTTTCAGGTATGAAGGAAAGACTTGAAGGCAGGAAATTTGGTTTGGGGTTCCAGCCTTGGCACGGATTTTTATAGCAAATTCTAGTGAATGACTTTGGACCAGATCAAAAATCCAGTTAAAAACATAGCTGTATTACTTGACGTAGAATACTTCAGCATTCTTGCAGAATGCCAAAATACAAGGATATGTTCACTTTTTTTTTGTGTGTGTTCTCTCTCTGTATTTCCACAGAGATCTCAATTATTTTTGTACAGTGGTACACAGACTTTAATTTCTACCTATTTCCAAACTTAAATTCTATCCCTCTGTCAGCTCTTCAGTAGAAGTCAAAGTAATATATAATTTTGCTAGCAAAATATGCAGATCACATCGGTTAGGAAAGCTGGGCTGGGTGCAGGGCTGCCACAGTGGGGGAAAGAGAAGTCCTATCACCTTCAGAAGTAGGGAGGGGGTGACACTCAGGACTGTTGCAACTGTAGGCTGGCACTACTCTGTGCCTCGTTGTGACCTGTGAGTTCCCATAAAAACAGTTATTTTATAAGGAAGTGAAGAAAGGAAGAAAAGAACAAAGGCATAAAACATGAATTTTAAGGTCTTTCCTTAGCTTCAAAACTTCCATGCTTCAGCGAGCACATTTCTTACTTCAGATTCCACAAGTTTGATCCAGCGATTTCCCCCATTCACAGTCGTAAAAATGCTTTCCATATGTTTTACATTCTTCTTATATATTTTCTGTTTGTATAATACATTGTCTATCCTATTTCTATCCAGCCATTTTGTCTAATCAGCAGGACACTCTCTCTGATCCAATAATTAATTTGCCAGCATCAGGCTCAAAGTCCTCTTATCTAGGAGTACTCCTATTACTAAGAGTAATTTGCTAATATACTAAAGGTAGCACTGCAGATGCTGGTGTCCTTCCTTTTGCAATATTAATTAGTAAGAATCATATTCCACAATGCTCTAGGTTACAGCTGCCCCAAAACATATGCTTATAATTTCCTCCTGGGTTGAAACTTCTCCAGCATAAATGATTTTCTTGTGATCCCAATCTGTGTAAGTGTTCTGGTGCCCAGGACAGTCTGAAGTATATATTGGATTGCATTTGTTTCAATTTAGCAGTCCTTGTTGATTAATAGCTCTTAACTCATCTCCTCACACAATTTCCTCCAAGTATTCAACTAATCCATCTTCCACTGCCAGTGTTAAATAAAAGCATCATCTTCCGTTTAGAGAATATCATGAAGTACCCACTCCCCAGAACTAATACAGTATTTCACACCTCTGTCTCCTAGCTGTCCTTACCCAAGCCATCCACAGCCTAATGAACTTCTGCTCCTGGACCATTCCCCTTCAGGAGCTTTTCATCCTCTAGACCATTCTGTGCAGAAGAGACACTTTGAGGACCTGATAGGGAAATAACTGGTTTACTCTGGTTTCGTTATTGGTACCAAAACTAACAGAGAACATCTCAGGCTCAGATACAGAAGCAGGTGGCAGGGCATGCAAATTCTGTGAGAAGACCAGGACATTTCAAACATGTCCTGCCACCCCTTGGCTGCCTTCCAGACCCACAGCAATTCTGCAACTACAGCCACATGAGGTCTCCCCTTGGAGCTCATGGTCCATGAAGCACTTCCTTTTTATGTTACCTTGTAACTTACCACTTTCCACATTTAACACAATGCTAGACAAGCAACTTCCTAATACAACTTCTCAGATGTGTACCGGCTACTGGCTTCAGTTACCTGAAGGCAATCTTCAGAAAAGAAACAGGGTTATATGATATATCTTGAGTGGGATCAGTGTGTGGGCTGAGCCAAACACTAATTAATAGTAAACCTATCACATAGGCCTCTCACTGGGAAATCACTGCTAGACTGGCAGTGAGGTTTGACTGGTGTGAGGTGACTGGTAAGTCACAGGGTGCGAGCGCTAGGTCTTGAGATGGTGAGTTGGGCCTGTATGAAATGCCGAACACCCTAATCTCTGATGAACCCAATGACCAGGGAAAACTAGTGCAGGTAAGGATCAGTGAGGGGAAGCGCCTGCCACCTCTCTAGAGTGGAGGCAGAATGCTGAATTCTCCTTTCAGGCTAAAACTCAAAATGCTTCTTTCTTGTTTCTTTTCTGATGTCTAAGAAATACAAAGCATGTTCTCATTCTCTGACTAATGCTGAGTATGGAGGAACATAAATCAGTTCCACATACGGCTCTGCTATTCCAAAGGTCTTCACACACAGGCAGGCATTACTTAATAGCACTGTGGTGGATTTAACATGTAAAAATTAGATACGGGTCAAAGACCTACAGTTCAGATTAGTGATCTGTGTGCCCCTAAAATGAGGGAATTTTTTAGTTCAAATGTAAAGGACATAATAAGCCAGTAGAGTACTTATGAGCTCCCTCTTGAGGTCTGAGGCTTGAACTTGGAGGTGGCTCAGTAGGCTGGTGAACTCAGAGCGCCAACGTGAAAGCAACACTTACCTTTCCAGGTTTTTTGTGCTAGCTTTTTTCCTCAGCTCCTGCTCAAGTACACTGAACTAGAAAGCATGGCACTCTCTGGAATCAATTTCTTAATCTGTCATTTGGGAACTGTTTTAAATACTAAAAATCCCTAAGTACCTTAGGACAGCTTCTGGGAGCCTCCCCTTTGACTAACACTGATCTCATTTTGAACAGCAACTGTTGTTCTAGGCTGATCCTGGGAATGTGGGATTACCCTCCACTAGCAATGAAGATAAAGACCAGCTTGGTGACTTGCAGACTGGCATCTAATGAGACTTGCAGAAACACTGGCCGTGAGTCACTACTGCCTGCCAGGCCCTGTCTCTCCCACAGGGCTGTGTGAGTGTGGTCCCAAGGACTTTCCAAGTGTGGCCATAACCCACAGCCCATGACCAATTAACAACCTGTCCAGAGTCTGCCCTCTCATCAACTGCTTCTCCCCCTGCTAGGGAGGGCCTTGATTCAGGGATGGACTCCAGCCAGGTGCCATGTGCAGACAGTATGTAAAGAAAGGTGCACAGGACTGCTGGTCTAGTCATTCAAAAGCACACCATAAAGTACAACTACCTGTGGGCGTAGATCCGAAGTGCCAATTCCATAGTTCCCCTTTCCACTTAGTCATCCTTCTACACATTTTCCTTATAATCATACACTCAAGCTCCCATCATCACTTGGACCTATCAGCACATATAGTATAATTTAGAAAGTTGAATTTGGATATTTCCCCATTTACCTATCATTTTTGTACAGGTGTCTGTGGTAGATCTTTGCTAGACATCCTGCTTGTCAGTCTTATCCTAACATTTACCAGTCATATTCTTAAGCAACCATCATTTCAGCTGTACAGCTATAACAGTTATCTTCTTGTCTCTCAGGGCAGCTCAGCATTAGGTTCCCCATTTCTACGAAAATTAACAAGACTTAGCAGCTATGTGCCTTTGCCAGTTTATCTTTGCACAGCTTTTTGAAGACAAACTGCTAACAGGGGCAGATAGCAATTGCCATGCTAGAACAAGTGAAAATCCCAGCACCTGGGTATTAAAGCAACTTATTAGAGAAAAACTGTAAAAAAACCCACAAACCTTCTATGCATATTAGCATTCTCAGTAGCTTAATAGAGCAAGTTGCTCCTGAACAGTGAGTGCTTACTAACTGTTATCAAAGATGATTTTATTAATCATTCTGCATAAATGCAGACAACTTACTGAAGCTCTGAAAAGAATGTAACAGTGAAGGAAACAATTCATCATGTTGGTGACTTTACAATCTGTTCATCCTGCTGTGCTCAGCAAACTTGACAGCCATTTTCAGAACCCGTAACTCATTTTAAGTTTGCATTATAGGAAACTTTCAAATATAGAAATGCCAAAATAGAAGAGCATTCCCCTCCAAACAATGATGCCACAAGTGCTGAAAATGGAGTGTTTAAATTATTTTAAACCTTATGCTTGGCTGGGGCCGAGGAGAGAAGCTTAGTATGAAGGACTGCCTAATATGTAGTTCCTCAGAGTATCAGTAGGTTGCAGCAGAGTGTTAAATACAACCTGAAATGAGGGTGTTAAAGGACAAGAACACCACAGGATACTGTTGTGACAAAATGTGCCTGAAGTCAACATGGTGATATAGAGGTATCTGGGAGAATTTTGCTGAACAGACTTGCGCAATAAGAAGGAGGGTTTAAAATAACCATACACCCAGAGCTTGTTTGTTCTTAGGATGCCAGTGTTAGTCTCTGAGCCTCTTTGCCAGCCAGTGACATGATGGAATGACATCACTGATTTGGGAAGGTGATGTTTCCTTTCATTTCTGTGGTACCACTCTGCAGTTTAGTCTTGATTAAGGAAGGGGGATGCTGTGTTCGCATTCTTTTCTCCTACAGTGGAATTCAGCAATTTATGAGAGAAAGAAAATAGGAAAAAGAAAAGCAATATATTAGTATGAGACAGTAGTTGTATAAAACGGTTAACAACATAGATAAAAAGTAAATTTTGGCAATGAAAAAACAACATAATCTAGTACTCCAATAATAAAGCCACCATACAGAATTGTTTCTCTCTTGATGATACATTTGGATACAAGAAAAAACAGTATTTCAATCAAAGCTCCCAGCAGTTATTAGTGGTGTCTCTGTTCCCTTCAATTGTTCTTTTTCTCTAATTTGATTGTAAATAACAACTCCACAGCTGTGTCTTCTGTAACCAATTGCATCTCTATAGGTTCCTATATTTAGATTGCATACAAGCATGCGCAAAAAGTAACAAAGACATAAAGAATACTGCTTAGCCTTTAGCAGAATCATACAAAAGAGCTAATGAAGCTCACTCTAACAAGCTTTACTGAATGACCAGCTGTAAACCTTCATTCGTATTCCACAACAGGAATACTCAGTACCAAGGAGAATTTTACCCTTCCTCTAAAGGTATCGAGTTACTCCCTTTCCAAAGTATCATGCTTCAACAGGCAGCACAGATTTCTTGCAAACTGAAAGCAATGCTATTGCAAGAAATGATCCTGTGCAACTGGTCAAAGGCAGATACTTCTCCATACAAAGAAATTTCAGGTGATAAAAGTTTTACTGGTCTTTCTAGTTTAAGCCAACCAGCAGGCTACCTAAAAAAGTAAGAATAACCATGCTGGTACTGATAACAGCATCTTCCTTTTCACAATTTCTTCTCTGCCTGCATCAAATCCTCCTCTAAAGTCACCATGTCTGTGCTGCTGCACTAGCAATAAAGCCAGTGGGCAGAAGAAATTCCAGTCACAAGGGAAAAGGTCAAGAGTTAGTGCTTCTCTACTATCAAAATGTGGAGCCTTTCACCAACACCATTTTATAGGAACCTTGGCACATCCCCTATCCTGATAAACAGGTTTCCAGAGCAGCTGTGCACCATGCTATTCAAGAGTTCACACAGCAGTGTTAGAGCACTGACACCTGCCTGAAAGCAAGACAAACACAGAAAGACACAAGCTCCTCTAAGGAGCAGGTGAATTATACCTGTCCACTACTAATATTGCCTATTCCTGACAGAGCATGGGACCAGAGCACACTAAAGGAATGAAGGCAGAGCTGATGGCTGCCCTTCTTCCAACCACCTGAGGGAGCAGCTGCCAGATACAGACATCTGTTACTAATGACTATATGACAATATTAGGGCACATTTATATTGAGCATGGAGGGTAGACATACCACAGTTAGCTAGACTTGTTATCTGCAGCTGGCTGGTTGTTTTAGGGTGTCATCACAGCAAATTAAATACACTGATAAAATGAAGCAAGCTCTGTGGAAGGCCACCAAAATGGTCAGGGGGCTGGCGCATTTTCTTCCTGTACTTTCTGGGGCTCAACATGGACTGTCTGGTGGAGCAACAGGAGGGCCATAATTGTGGGATATTTACACAGACTAACCTCAGTCGTTCAAGTTGGATTCTTGAGTGAAGAAGTTAGGAGTCTTACGTTAATACACTTCTGTTTGCTAGTTAGTAATGCATTTTGCAGAGGACAATGCTGGCCAGGAGCCTACCAAGACACTCTGGGCCTATCAAATGCTGAGGCAACATGAGGAACATGAGGAGCAAACCCCTTAAATAAGGCAGCTACATTTAGGTTGTATTATTGTCCTCCACTTAGAGTTATTCCGATTGTGTATAACAAGAGTTGGAAAAGAATCTGGACAGCACAGAGAATGTAGAATCCAAAAGATAACATACTTCTTTGGAAGTTTAATCAGCTTCCATAGCAAAAAGGTGAATACTCGTGTCTAAAGAGACTTGGATCAGTGGTTGACCGGAAAGCACCAGTAAGGAAAAGCTTCCACCCACGTAGGTAACCTAACAAGCAGATATACCTGGAGGGAAATATCTAACCACCCTCTTTTAAACCTAGAAAATACTTTTATTAGGCCTTCTACGCTAAGTGGTTAGAGAACTAATACGGAATTTCTGTTTCTGATGGAACTTTTTTCCTCTGGAAAATGCAAGCACTCCAAAACTAGAATTTGCCCCTTAAATAAGAGCCTGGTAGAGAGGAACATGAGAAGGGAAGGTTCAGATCCCTTTCTGTTTGGGTCAGTGTCCTGAATGTGAATTCACACAGTTTCCCATACCATGTAGAGGCTCTTGTATCTGTGACATGACACTTGGCAGCATAATGTGATTAAGTTCAAAGGCACATTAAATGGTCCATTTCCATATAGAAACAGGAGAAAAAACTACTCTCCTCTGCAAAAGGATTTTAGCTGGTAAAAGCCAGCAGGGGACAGAAAATGGGTAACAGGCATTTGAGAGGGAAATAGCAGACCTTTGTGAGTCATGGTCAAGCACTTTTTGATACCAGAATTATAAGTTAAATATATTTTTGTAAAAGGAAACTATAATATTAACAGCAGACTTTATAGAGCCTGTCTTTCCTGCTGGAACTGTTTCATTTTGGGTAGATAATTAAATATTCACTGAGCCAAAGAGGGCTACAAAGAAAGAGAGAGTCGTGAACAGGAAAACCAAGGCAGGAAAACTCTTTTCAAAAAAACATGTTAAAGGGGCCAGTTTCGCCCCCCCACAAAATTATTGCTTTTTTTTTTTTTTTTTTAAAACCAAAGGGTTAGCCTGGCTGCGAGGCCCTTATGTGAAATCTTTACATTTTTGAAATTCAACAGCCACAAAAAAGAGGAGCAGTATAAACTTAGTCTTGGTAGAGTACTCAGTTCTGGTTATCATAGCAGTATCTGTGTTATTTTTCTGGATTTAAAGTAGACAGAGAAGGATCAGCTAGCCTCCCTTTTATTTTATATAGATCTTTAATAAAGGTATACTTATTAACATGATTTCATTGTGAATGTTCCCTACACCACATTTCAAAGTAAGAATAAAGTTGTCCCCAATCTACAGGGTAAATTGAATACAATGTAAAGCTAAAAAAACCAGTCCCTTTCATTATGAAGGGCAAAAAATAACAATCTTCATAAAATTACTACAAGAGATGAAAGAGAGCTTTATTCCATCTCTTTCAAAAATAAATGATTTATTCAAGACGTACATATTTCCAAGTTACATGGTTTCCCTTGATGAATATTCCAGCATGTTTCTCCAAGTCCTGGTTTAGTGAGTATGACAAGATGTTCACACACTTTTTACGGTAAGGAAGAATGCCAAGAATATAGCTGAAGAGGCCAGATTTGTAAGATGGTAGGAACAGTCTGGGAATTCCTAATTTCTGTCTTATTTGTTGGCAGCCAATACCAGATTTCCAGCAGAAAAGACCTTCCATCCAGAATTAAAACAACTCTCACATAGCTTCATACTGAGAACACATTTGTGGCCAATAGAGGCAATGGTAATTTTTCAAAGACTCCTTGGTACCCACACGGACCCTTGAGAAACTTGAGCTCATTGATGTTTAGTAACTAAATTAAACTACAAAGAAGATGGCTGCTAAAGTTTGGGGACCTATGCTGGCCACATGCCTCTCAGGAGAGACACACAGCTGTAGCTCAAGAAGAAAGCCTGCATGCTGGCAGACTGGGAAATGAAACAGGAGAGTTGGATAGAGAACAGTGCAGGTCAGAAAGGTGACTCCAGAAACATAAACCAGTCACTTTGCCATTAAAATACCAGATGGAAAAAAGGGCATAAAAACCAGTGAATCACATTTTACTCTTAGCTCCAGTAATCATTTGGAGTGACAGCAGTTCACTTTATTTACCCCGGCAGCTTGCTTCCAGTAATAGCAACACCTAGCTTAGGATACCTACTGATGAAGTGTTGCCAAGTGCTTTACAGTGCACATTAATATCACTGTAGTTACTTTCAAAACTGGGAAAGTACAGCCTGGGACATAGAAATGCTTTGCCTTACATATTGGGCAAGTTACTACAGAAGAACTTAGGGCTCTCCTCCCTTTGCCTACATGCTCTGTGAGCAGAATTGCTTTGCGTGTACAGAAAGAAGAAAAATTTTGGCAATGAGTTAAGCTTCTCTCCCTGCATCTATACCCACCTTTGTGTGCAATCACAGAACACTGAACTAGAACGCACTGTAACAGCCTATCTTCAGGTTCAAAAAACTGACAGATGCTCCTTTGTCTGGCACGTAATCCCCTCCCTGCCCCATGCAGGATCAGTGTGATCTAAACTACTATGTGCTGAGCTCCCCAGGGGTAAGGTGTTCTCCCTCAAGAAACAGAGAGTTCAAAGATCCCACAGACCAGTCCTTGGATGGACAAAGGATATCTTGGATTCCCCTTTGGTTTTTTTCCACTTGTGAGCCTAAGGCCTCCATACAAATACATACTTTAAACCAAGCTTGAAGAGAAGCAGAACAAGGATTTAAATATTACATTACTCTCTTTGGACTGCAGAACACTGAAATAAATCACAAATGCCTCTAAGCAAAACAAACCAAAAGAAGATGCTACAGTCTTTCAGGCATAGATAGCTTTTACCCATGTACTGGTACAAAGTTTCTCCCAATGAGGTCGCCGCTGCAATGATTACCTTCAGAGAGATGCAAAATAAAAAATACATTAACAATTAACAGGTCAGATGCTGTTCTATACATAGTAAAAAAACTCCATCAAAAAAAGTTTTATGGAGAAATGTGTTTCTCCAGAAACAGCAGGGAAATTACTAAACATTTTGGTACTGTGTAAGAGAGAAGGTGTCATATTTGCTCTTACTGATTGTTGTAGGTTCCAGATAAGGCAGCATCTGCAATCCACAGTTTTAAGTTTAGAAAATTAGACATGCGGCAGCTGAAAGCCACAGATCTTGTTCTAATAGTTAGACACATATTAGGTATATGCTGGAACCTGGCATACCAATCTTGCTCAAATAATTGATAAAATATATGTCATACTTTAAACATATTGGGCCAAATTCACTCTTGGTGTAACTCCATTTCAATACCTTGTTCAAAACAGTAGGGAGGTAAGTTAAAGAGCTGTTATACTGTGAGCTATAGGGATATGTGTGGACAGGTTGACCGACAAGGAAAGGGATTTCATAATAAGAAACTTGCAGGAGCAAAGTGGGAAAGGAAAAAAACACTGAAAAATGCAGCAGTGAAATGCATCACATCCACAAGCATTACTTTCTCATTTAGAGAGCAGTTTGCACTATTCTTATCACAGGTGTTGGTCCTGCAACCCAGAGTGCTAATGGTAAAAATTGAAGTAGGACAGAACAAAGAAGATAGGAGAATCAGCAGTCAAATTACAACTTCAGAACTCTCTTCGAAATAAACCAACCCCAACTACATGTTAGGATCATAGGTTGCCCTAATTGGCAGCATCTTTATAGGTGCTCCTAGGTGAAACAGTTCTTACCTAATTTGGTCCTCAAAAATGCAGTTCTGAGAGGGTAGAGGTGGGATTACCTTATACAAAACATTCTATGCCCAGTGGGTTAATCTTAGCTTCACTTTTTTATCCTTGCAATAGTCTGCATAAAGAAGTGTGTGTTGGGCCCTAAGGTCTCCAGACTAAGATGCTGAAGGAACTTATGTTTGTTTTGTTTATGGTAACCTCTTCTGATAGTTTGTTGACACTATTCAGATTACACTGAGTTAAAAATTACCATAATCTAGAGGCAGCCCCCATGTCAAGTACCTGCAACACTTCTCATTTCAGTCATTGCAGAGAGATGATATGAGTTTTTCCAAAGATTTTTTACAAAAAGCTTTTGAAAGACAGCTTTTTTTTCAGTTTTTGGAAGTATCCTAGAACTGTGCACAATGGCAGAGAGGAAATTATTAACTTCTCAGGTTATTCTTTCATTAGAATTTCTTTTGAATTGCTGAGCTTTCTGACTGCTCCTCAAATTCCCATTGAAGTTGGCAAGAGCTGCAGGCTCTCAACTGGCTGGGAAAGAGGCCCTTAAACAGTGCAAAGATCAAGAGCAGAGCAGGGAAGAAGAGCAAGAGGGAAGCATTAGGATCCTGGTTTGGTTCAAAAGACAACGGATGCTATGGATGCTAAATACCTGTGTGTATCTAAAGAGAGACAGGACAAGTTCAGAGCAGAAAAATCCACTGAGGGTTAACTAAAGATACGGAAACACTTTTGCCTCAGGAAGCTCTTGAGCTGCAGTCTGGGCTAAGTGGAACTTTGGTTTGGCTCCATGTATCTGTTCTTGGGCTCATTTTTAGCGAACGCTGGCAAGGTCATGTATTTAATTTCAGCCAAGTCTTTTCCTGACTTAATTGAATATCTGCCTGCTACTTTCCAACTTTCATTTTTAACTACCTGTTTGATGTTGTCCTCTATTTTTTTCTGGTTATTCACCTTCTCTCCCTCTCCCATTCTCATAAATTTTTTAAAAAAGCAAATACTTTACCTGTGAGAGCAGTGGAGCAAGGGATTATGCTGGGTTAGTTTCAAAAAGGTGAACGACAATGTAAGACAACAAAATGAGTCATACGGGGAAAGGATGCTGAAGGAAGACCAGAGGAAAGTTAACTCAGAAGCGGCAGAAGGAATGAAAAGAAGAGAGGGAGATGAGAGAAACAGCCAACTTAATGGTACATCAAGTTAGATGGGAAAGAATTAAAACAAAATAATGAAAGGTATTCAGTTAGAGAAAGAGCTGAGATGGAGCCTGTCCTGCCTGCCCCCCTGCCTGTGGGCAGCCCAGCTGCCATCTGCCTAAACACAAACTGGTTTCTCCAAGACTCCTCCTCCAGCCAGGTACTGGCAGCATCGCAAGAGCCTGCTCTCCTCTCTTACCTTTCACCCTCCAACAGCCAGGTTCCTGGGAGGAGGCAGCTTTGCCTGCACTCCTTGACTAAGACACACAGAAACCAGCAAGGTCTGAAATGTTTTAACTTCTAGGATTTCTCTACACATTCTTTACACATTTCTCATCTCTTTGAAGGTTCTGGCTCGATTACAGCAAGAAAACTAGCCTGTATAATTAAAATCAGAAAATGGCGTCAGCAATAGAAAGAGTAGTTTGCTGAGCACACCAAGATCTACACTGGACGCATTTTCACGTATCAGTGACTGTGCTGTCTGAAGAAACTGCTACCTGCCTTCTAACCACTTGCCCCAAGACAGAATTAATTTTAAATTTTTCCAAACTACCTTTCTACTCTTCCCCCTCTAGAAACTAACCAAATTCTAAGATTCCTGTTTTCCAGAAAATGCCTATTAGTAAAACAGTGACTAATGATCACTTTCTGGCAAATCCTGCCTTTTGCACACCATCTTAATTTACTTTGGCAAGCTTCAGTCAAGTATCTTTGTAAACCTCTCTAGTTTGTTTTCTTTTTATCATGTAGTTTGAATTATGGATGCTTGTCAGGATTTTTCGAAGAAAGACAATGGTTGGTGTAACTGACAGAACAGATCTCATGATGATGAACATTGGCTCCACAAAATGGGGCTGCAGCAAGCACAAAGGTCAAATTGTAACAAGAAAAATGAGGAAGGAAAATGTATTTTTCTTTCTGCCTCTTTCTCACTCTGTCTTCCCAACAGCAAAGAGTCTATGGTTATCAGATGTACCTGCTCTCTGAGAGAGAATGATTTTTTGGTTTGATAGCTGAAAGGAAAAAAAAAAGACCACTGAAAGAAAAATAAACTCTGAAAGAAATCTGATTCAATGTTAAACATTTTAGATGCTCTTGATTAAAGGAAGACAGTTAAAAAGGTTAATCTGACTCAAAATTAGATATTTTCCTTATAAATTTAGAGTCTTGTTAACCTACTGATATTACTTAAATCACACATTCAAGTGACATCTCAAATGTTAAAATCAAATGTTTTGTCAGCTCCAGAATGAAACATTGTCTAACATTTAGAATTCTCACTTCCTTTTCTTAATGAAAATATTTGCCAAATCTGACAAATATAGTTTTGGTTTTCCAGAATTTTTCTGCTTTTTTGAGAATAAGTATTTATTTAAAAGTTACACCTGTTATGACAACACAAACAACTTTTCACCCAGTGACATCATGCGATGTGAATGCAAATAACTGCAATCAGACCAAAGAAAAAACAGGGGAAAAAAAAAAGAGTTAAAATTTACTACTGATCTATCTCAATCCTTGAGTCTTCCTCCTGCCTACAGATCAATCAAACAGCAAAACATAAAGAGTAGCAGCACATGTACCTGAAGACAGTAACATTGGTGGAGATTTTGCAGACACCTTCTATGTCTGTAAGCCTCAGCAATCACTTTAGAAAACATGAGCTGAATTTTAAACTGGTAACGAAACTTAACAGGGGTGATGGTGTCCGAGCAGATGTGGTCTATAAACCACAGGGAATATTTTTCTAAACGTGGAATTGGTTTCAGGATAATAAGAAAAATCAGAAACAAGGTAAATTTGGGGTGAATTTTAAGTTGACATGAAAAAATGTTTTTCTCCTAGCTCTAAGCTTTTTGTTCATGACAATTCAGATACTCTGTCTATAAATTTAAGTCTATTAAATAATTAAAATAACATAGTATTGCCCAGAACAGAACAAAACTTAAAATAAGAATATCCAGTGAAGCCCCATCTGTTCAAGAGGAGAATGCTAATGAAGACTGAAAAAGGCAATTGCACTTTTATTTTGTTTTTAGTTGCTCTTTTCATCTATTCATAAATTGCAAATGAGAGAACTGGAATAAACTGCCAGCATATTACACTCATGCCCAAGACCTCCACAGCCAAGTATCCCACTTCTCCCTACGGGTCCTTCCAGCTTTTAGGAGAACCCTCTCATTACCATTCCCACACTAGCACACTAATACTTTGCAATTTGGCTTCAGGCTCCCATCCCTGTCTCTCAAATGTCTTTGCCTGCCCGCCCACCTCAAAGACAGCACATTTTGTAACACTAATTAGGGTTGGACTGTGGCAATACAAAAATTGCGTATCTTCTTGGAACTCCTCTATAGCCTAATAACCATTTGTTTGGTTCAGTTTTAAAGGTGTAGATTTTGACTGCACAGCATGAACACATGGGGTTGAGGCTCTGCACTGAGACACCACGAGGCAACACTCCTGGTACAATAACAGTCCTGGAAAGCCCTGCTGGAGACAATTTTGTTAAGCTGTATCTCTTGAGTGTCTCTCACTATGAGATTTTCCTCTCCTTTTCTCTCATGCTCATCTAGTGGAAATAAGGTTTCTACTCTTCATTAGAAGTACTACTTACATCCAATTCACCTCCAAATTTTTACGTCCCATTGCACCAAAACCAGCAAGGGAAATGTCAGTAGAATCAGGTGAATATTTCAGTGGCATATGGACACAGAATAAAAGGCAGATGACAAAGCAACAAATTTACACTAGCAGATGCTTACTCAAGCTTTTCACACTAGCGGTAATGACAAACCTTTGATTCAGACAAAATATAGGCAGAGAAACAATGAATGGCTATAAAGGTGCTAATTTATAATTAAGACAGCAGGTTCACAACTGCTGTGGAATTGATAGAGGGTACTTTGGCTACTGCATCATACCTGATCATCTGAAGATATGCTCTGACCAGCAGCAGGTCTGGGAGCAGCATCTGCCTGTTCTCCTTCAGATTCTTTATTTGTATTGTCTACTTAAACTACAAACTGCACCTGTCAGGAGCTCTCTCTTCCAAGCAGCTCTTAGGCCCAGCACATTGGATTCCAGTCTTGGGTAAAATTTGCTAGAGCTTGCTATAACTCAGACTACAATAATAATACACTACATTCACAAGATTTTATGTTACTGCAATGGAAAAAAATTAGGTCCCTGTCTTGAATTTAGCCCATGGCTTTGCCTCAAGCTAAAATACACGCTAAGTGAGCTTAAACAAATAATGTCATCTCTGTGATTGCTAATGATTTAATTAAATGACTATACTTACATTCAAATAAATATCTGAATCTCATTTTGTGAAGTACAAAAAATTGTTTTAATTAAACCTGATTACAGAAGTCATCTAAGGAGGCATTCACTTTAGTACTTCTGCAATGAAATGGAATCCATTAATCACTTTGATCTTCACATTTGAAATATTACAAAAATAAGTGCCTGTAAAAGGAATTGTTGTCATGTTCTATAGAAATACAGTGGTACAAAACCCTATCTTAATGGAAAATTATAGATGAGAAATGAAAGACTATTGAAGCTCAAAATTCAATACTGCTGTTCCTTCAAGAATAGTAACTCTCCCTATGCATGTGAAATAGCTCAGATTTTTTACAGACAATGGTAGATTTTCAGTTTTAGAAGAAAATATAAGCATATTGTTGCATGTTCTATGGTAGAACTACAGTTGCTGTGGGAACCACCACATTGAATTTCCATACAGCTGTGTTTATATCCTCAACAAAACAGTGGAATTAAAATAGTTTTCAGCATTCATATTTTTGGTTTTTAAATAAACAAAAAATTTCCATGACAGTAGAACCTCAGACTCAAATAAACACACTACTCAACTCCAACAACTTGAAGTTTTTTCACTGTTAACAGATTTTCACCAAAAATAATTGCAACGTGAAATAATTTAATTTCTTTGACACATTGACCTAAATAGGCTTATTTCAGAAAGCTGAGTTTTCTACCTGGACTGACATGCCTCAGTGTATTAAAGTTACTAGAAAAACATAAGGCACGTGTGCTGCAACAGTCTGATTCTGCATGGGCTCCTAGATTTCTTTTACTGCCATTAGGACTGTCTGTGGAAAGTAAGGTTTGTAAGATTTTAATACTAAACCCTTCCAAACTGCAACAGTATAAAGCTTTAGCTTCTATCCAATCTCCTTCCTCCAGGATAATTATTGAGGACAAAGGCCTAGAAAGTTGGGTACAAGAATTGCTATTAGATGAAAGAAAGTATGTTTCATTCAACTACATATAGTGGGTAATTCCTGAGCAACTTGCCCAAAGATACTCGAATCTGGACTGATGCAGCCGTGATCTGACTGTGTATTGAGCATAGCTTGCTTTATGACCACATCACCCCATAATTTCTATTACCCTCTCATGTCCTACTTGCCTGAATTTTGAGTGTTCTTCCTGCGCTGTACACGTTATGGTTTCAGATCTGGAAGATTCACATTTCCCTTACATAACTTAAGCATATATGTTCCTTTTTCCTGAATTATGCTAAAGTTTTCCACAATTATTTCCACAGTTGCAGACCACAGCTGGATGCTAGATAACCACACTGCATCCTAAATGTGTACCTCTAAAGATACAGTCAACTATAAGCTCTTTCCTTTTTAAAAAGTAGTAAAAGCAGCTGATGACCTCAGACAAGCTTAATTTTCTGCAGATATAACCAGTAGAAGTTTCTTTCAGAAAAAAAGAATTAAGGCTTTCTGACATACTATAAAATTAAATGTGAAATGTCAAACTTGTGGGACAAGATCTCAGCTGGTGTAAATCCCTTCTGTTCATGCTAGTCTAGGCAACTGTATTGGGTTTGTGTGGCAAGGTTTTGGTAGCAGGGGGATTACAGGGGTGGCTTCTGTGAGAAGCTGCTGGAAGCTTTCCCTATGTCCCATGGAGCCAATGCCAGCCAGCTCTAAGACGGACCCGCCGCCAGCCAAGGCCGAGCCAATCAGTGATAGTGGTAGCGCCTCTGGGATAACGTATTTAAGAAGGGAAAAAAGTTGCAGGGCACACAGAAACTGCAGCTGGAGAGAGGAGCAAAAACATGTGAGAGAAACAACCCTGCAGACCCCCAGGTCAGTGAAGAAGCAGGGGGAGGAGATGCTCCAGGCACCGGAGCAGAGATTCCCCTGCAGCCCATGGGGAAGACCATGGTGAGGCAGGCTGTCCCCCTGCAGCCCAGGGAGGTCCACGGTGGAGCAGATATCCACCTGCAGCCCATGGAGGACCCCACGCCGGAGCAGGCGGATGCCCGAAGGAGGCTGTGACCCCGTGGGAAGCCCGCACTGGAGCAGGCTCCTGGCAGGACCTGCGGATCTGTGGAGAGAGGAGCCCACGGAGCAGGTTTTCTGGCAGGACTTGTGACCCCGTGGGGGACCCACGCTGGAGCAGTGTGCTCCTGAAGGACTGCACCCTGTGGAAAGGACCCATGCTGGAGCAGTTTGTGAAGAACTGCAGCCCGTGGAAAGGACCCACATTGGAGAAATTCGTGGAAGACTGTCTCCTGTAGAAGGGACCCCACACTGGAGCAGGGGAAGAGTGTGATGAGTCCTGCCCCTGAGAGGGTGAAGCAGCAGAGATAAAGTGTGATGAACTGACGATAAACCCCATTCCCCGTCCCCCTGTGCTGCTGAGGGCGGTAGGTAGAGAATCCGGGAGTGAAGCTGTGCCCAGAAAGAAGGGAGGGGTGGAGGGAAGGTGTTCTGAGATTTGGTTTTATTTCTCATTACCTTGCTCTGGTTGATTTGTAATAAATTGAGTTAATTTTCCCCAAACTGAGTCTGTTTTGCCTGTGACGGTAATTGGTGAATGATCTCTCCTGTCCTTATCTCGACCCACAAGCCCTTCGTTATATTTTCTCTCCCCTGTCCAGCTGAGGAGGGGGGAGTGATAGAGTGGCTTTGGTGGGCACCTGGCCTCCAGCCAGGGTCAACCCACCACAACAATTCAATTTAGGCTGCCTAAGAATCCAGCCCAGGGTTTCCTTTCTAGCTATCAGATGAAGTCCTGCAGAAGGACTGATATGTTCCTACTGTTGTCACCTTGTTTTTTGTACCTGTCATTTACAATCCACGTTGACATATTCTCTCCAACAATGAGTTTCTACTTTAATTTCCTATACATTGCCTGATTGACCTGGATTATACGCAATTGCAGTTATGGAGGCTAAAAAACTTGATCATTAGAGAGATTGGTAATGAAGACTTGTGATGACTACATCTTGAATGCTTGTTTTGTACCTTTTCTACTGTAACTGGGTCCCACTGTTAACACTCCTGACAAACATTTAAGACCTTTCCAAGTATCGAGCTAATATTTATACTAGACAACACATTCTAATCAGACCATTAAAATCCAGAAAAGGAAAATACTTATTGACAAACAGAACCAAATCCCTCCAGACATGCATCTCCTTCTATGGCTCCCCTACTGACATCACCAAGTGAAGCTGACAGACATGATAGCACAGTAAAATTACATAATTTATTACCTTATTTTAGGAATTTCATGTGACCTGTTGGCTGCTGTGTATCAAAATAAGAAATGACATAACACCAACCAAGAAACCTTCATACAGTGTCTTACTGACAAGATATTTTAACTTTTTCCTGCATTTCACTACTAGGCTGTTGCCAGCTGTCCAAAGACACTGCAGAAGGTGTATCTAGACATTCCAGGATCCTCCTTGAGCTTTCCATTAGCCTGAATCTCCTCTTGACAAAAGCTTATTAGCCACTTCCCCCCACATCCCACCTAAACTTTAACTTCTGACATTGCTGTGATTCTGAAATCTTTTCCTTTGTTCATACTCTGCCCTTACAACAAATCTTGTTAATTGAATCATCCTTCTGATACCAGAGCAGTACTTTATCGATCTGAGAAATTGCAGCTTTGGCCCTTCCCACCACAGACTGAAAAGCCATATGATGTTTATTAGCATGCAGCATGTGTAACTTCGAGTTGGCTGGGAGGTTGAGGAGGTAACTTGAATACCATACTGGTATTCATACTGGCAGATCTCCAGTTCCTCTTTGCCACCTGCAAACCACATCCTTCCTCAAACAGGATGCTCATTTCACCACTCCATGTGGGAACACCAGCCTCCGAACCTACTCCTGTTTTCCCCTTATTTTACAGGTATGCAAGGTATACACAGAAGCAAGGGCTTTGTAGAGCTTTCCAGCTAAATAACTTTGAACTGTTGAATAGCTAATCCAAGTTTACCCCTCATTTAACTCAGCATAGCCTCTTAGTCTTTTTTGAACCAGTTCTTTTTGAACTTACTTTTAACTATCAGTTCAGTACAAGTATGGCTGTAGGTTTTGATTCAGTGTAACAGGAGAATCAGTGCTTCATCTTGCATTCTGAGTTGAGGAAGTTCTTTAAGAAAATGATGAATTTGCTGAAAGATACAGATTCAGTGTATTTCCAGCTAAAGTGACTGGAAATTTGAATTTGTTGAGCTGTTTTGAAAAAAATGGGGGGAGGAAGGACTAAGAAAATTTAGGAAATAAAATGGGGAGAGTTTTTATTTCAAAAGGAAACAACTTGATACATAAAACCAAAATAAACGATTTCCAAAACAAATTCATTCAACTGAAAGTTCAGGTGGTTTTGTTTTGTTTTTGTTTTTAAAATTTAATCTATATTTTTTTCCCAGTTTAATCATCAAACTGAAAGCTCATGACTCCTAAGTCAGCTCTGCACTGCCTTCTTTACTGTTGTTTAACTAAAAAGTAGGAGGTACTTGGTTCTCCAATTTCAAAGCTTAATATTAGTTTGCATTCCTCTCTGGCATTACGTTTTCCTCTCTTTTTTATCCATTGTAGCAATCTTGCGATTGAACTGCTTCCTTTTACCTTCTGATCTGAACCCACTCCCACTGAAGATGGGGTATTCCACATTCAGGCAACTGGATGACTTAGTATAGTCTGAAAAACTTTCACAGAGATAATAAGGAGTATTCCTAAACAATTCTAAGCCTCATATTTTAAGGGTTTTCTGTTATTTATCACATGATTTTAGCCCTGAGATTTAGTGGCATTTGTTACAAATCAGTAAAACAGCAGTTCAGGTAGAGACATTGCTGCGTTACTGTTTAGCAAGATTTTGTCTGAATGGTAAAGAATGCTTCCTCTTAGAGAACAGTGGAATAACCTCTATAATTCAATTAGCCTTAACAAAAGAGGTGCCTAGAATTAGAAAAAGCTACCTGAATCTCAAGTTTAAATAGCTCTTTATAGGATAGTACTGCACTATTAGGTTAGTTTAACAAGCAATTATAATTATTGGGACAGCAACTTCTCTATTAAAGGTCAGGGAGAAATCACTACAGCTCCAGCTATGAATATAATTGGACATTTAATGAAATGTGTCTACTCAGTGCTTTCTTCCCTTTTTAACATATTCAGAGTTAAAATGCAGCACAGCAGTGCACTCAGACATACTTCAGGAAGAAAGATGACTACTTTATGCTAAGCTGATTTTATTTTTTTTTTTTTAAATCTGACAGTATAGTTAAAACCCACTAGGAATAACAGTACAAAGCATTAAAAAACAATATTACAACAAATTATGTACAGCACAACCTAAGTTTTCAAAAACTGGTGACTAAGTTGATTGTTCATTCTGTATTTGAACACTCAGATACTTTGAACAGGTGGAAAGCTCCCAATATCAGTAATTATGTATCTCACTAAAATCTACTGTTGCTAATTTTCAACTCATGGGTTTAAAAGTGCTGTACACATTCCTGTCTGCTGCAAATCAGACTCTGACAAGACCCTGATATGTGAATAACCAAGATTCCTAATTAGTATTTACATTAGGGTTCTTAAAATTTGCCTGTATCTGGGTCTCCAACCAAATCTAAAGGAAACAAGTATCAATTCTCTGAGCAAAATGAATGATTTCTTAAATGATGCGAGAGAAAAGTTCATCCTTTCCTGGAACACAGTGATATACCTTTGTTAACCCTCTCATGGTGGAACTTGCCACTTTCAAATGAGCAGGCAGAAACAAAAGGCAGTGAAGAATATGAGAGATTGTGCTGGAATCATTAGTTATCATACATCAATGCAAAATAAAATTTATATATGGTCCATATCTAAGGCTAGGCCTACCTCCCTCTAAATGGAGAGGAAGGGCTTATATATTTGAGTGCATTTTGCTGTATCCTGGATTCAAGGGAAGTTTTTTTAATAAAGCATGTACTGTAGTAAGGCCTACTTCCTCATTTTCACTGTGATTCCATTGCTAATGTGTATTGTTAGAAAGGATGAAGAATTGTACCAGTTTCTTATGTGGTGGAAAGAATTATTTTCATCTTTTAGAAGAAAAATATTTATAGCTTGTTTGATTGTGGTTTCCTTGGTGAAGCAGCTATAGCAGATGGTCTGCTACTATCATTTACACAAAGATATTCTTGAAATCAGCTCTGACTTCACTAGATGTTACAGGACATGACATCTACAAGCTAGTGGTCACAGCCATCACGTGAGTGCACCCACATGCTCCACCTGGAGACAGAGCCAGGCAGGAGAGATTAGGCAGCAACAACCTCAGCAATTTGGGTCCAGGACCAAGGGTAACTGAGCTGGCTGGGGCACCATCAGATGCCCCCCAGGCTGCTGATCTGACCCTAGCACACCACAACAGGGTGCTGATCTGAAGCAAGGTTTCTGCTTTGACTCCAGCCCAATTGGGAAAACATGGTCTGGTTGTAGATCTTCAGCTTTCTGCGAACATGCACATCTATGGAGAAGGGAAGGAAAATGCCAACTACAGAAATGGTAACAACAGAAATGGCTTTTGTATACAAGTTTCAAATGACGTCTGCAAATGTTTTTAATCAGGAAAACTGAATGATCTTCTTGCTACATACTCTCTTGGCAGGATGCTTTTCAAATCATTTAATAGTGTAAAATAATACAGCTTTCCTGAACAAGACTGATCTCAAACCTGCAAAATATGCCACTCAATATGCACTCAGTGGAGCCCACAAAAGTGCTTTGTTTTATTTTTTAAAAAAGCTCTTATTTTGAGCCAGTAGTGTGAACTTCAGGCTGGATTCCAGAGCAAATAAAAGAACTGAATCAAATTCTTCTTTCAGCTATCTTCCTATTCTTAGTGAAGACAGAATAAATTGTCATTCAGTTCTAACTTCAGTAAATATGTAATGTGAGACAAAAGAAAACCCTGTAGTAGATTTGTGCAGATCCTGAGCTGAGCCTCTGCACTTCATGCTGAAGTGGATTAGTAAGTGCTTACATGTTCTGATCTGCTGGTAGAGCTGTGGTCTGAACGCTCAGCACTACATAAGAAGAAATAGTATCTTGAAATGCTGGAGCTGTTTACTAAGTTAATGTATATCTACAGCTTAATGCTGTCCCTAATTAATTTAAGCCTAACCAAAGTGAAATTGTGACATGGCATAAATTTATGACAAATGCCACCTGATACTTAAAACCACCCTAAATTGAAAAATCTTCAGTATAACCTTTTCAAATTTACATTGTTGTTAATAATTAAGAACTGATCCTAACAAGCTTTCTAAGCTTTCTACATCTGCGGGCAGAACTTTCCCACCATCAAGTTGATTTTCTACAGATACATTACTTTGGGGTGGACAAGCAATAAGAATAAATCAGATTGCAAACAGCCATATTAGGTTTGAAGCATGGGAATGAAATATCTAGTTATGCTAGACAGAAAAGAAGATTCTCTAGCAGAATTGAAAAGGACAGGGCAGAAGCAGAGGACTCCGAACTGGCATGGCACAAACTAGATGGAAGTAAAACACACAAGCAAGTCCTCTAGGATGGGGCTGTGGGGAGAAGTGGAGTGCAATTCAGTCCAGCGATGTTTTCCTCCTTTGATCAAAATATGAAAAAGAATGAACCACAAAGTTTAACAAATCCTGTTCTCCATGACTGAGTTACAACATGCTCCTTTCTCCTGTGTCCTTTACTTCTCCCCAGCACTTTAAGTTACCTGCTAACTCAGGGTCTTTAGATCCACTGGGAAGGCTGGATAAAATAATATCTCAGACCATAGCAATTTTATTCACTTCTGTTGTTACAAAAGGACAAGTAATATAAGCTGTCTTCATATTTGAAACCATATGATACCAAAAATGCTACACAGATGAACAAGGAGGTCCTTTTGTCTGTAAATAAATTGAATCAAAAATTACTGCACAATACAAAATCCAACTGTATGGAAAATAAATGAGTAAGACGCTTTTCTTGCTGGGAGTGATTGACTCTTGTTTGATGAATTTTTTTTCTACCTTAACTAAGGCAAAATTACGTCTGTGATGCATTGAAATATTTTGCATATTGCTATGACAAAAGAAAGCCTTTAAGGGATAGCATTACATAGTTTTATCTAAGGATTTTCTTTTTGTTTTCTGGATGGGGAAAGAACTAGGATGCCATCCAGTCAGTTATCTATTAATAGGATTCCTTGCAGGTTTAACTTCTGGTGTATAAAATAATCACAATTTTGTACATATTTTGGAAAGAGTTTTTGTTTACAATCATCTTCTGTTTGCAGACATAGAGCTGTTCCACACATACACCAAGAAACCTACCTTACCTAATCTGTGTTTCTAAATTACTGTTATTAAAGTCTATGAAAAAACTGTTGTCCTTTGCCTTCCAGTGGAATACAAGCACAGTGAACAAAATTTGCATCTGCTGTAGCTCTAAGTTAAAAGAGTCAAACAAAAGAAGAATGTATTAATATTAATTTGTATTTATTTAGCACAGGAGTCTGGCATTGTTAAAGAAGGAGACGCTGGGCTAATGAAATTTATAAAAGGATTTGATGACGTGTGGGAGGAAACCAGCTGGAGCAGTAAGCGAGAAAAAGGAATTTGGTGGTTGCATTTTTCACAGATGAGAAAATTCCATTTGATGCTGGGAAATTGGTCTGTATTTTTGCCTTTTTCATTCAGTTCTTTTTTCTTTGTAAGAAAATCTTGCACATGTTTATAATGACAAGAGATAAACCTTGTCTGCTTCTGCAAGAATTGTAGCAGAGTTCTATATTTTTGTACATTAAATCCTCTTGCAGTACTAATGTTATTTGCTTGCTTACCCGATACTGACTGCCACTGGTGTAAATGCTAGCTTTCTGAAAACTCATAGTAGGTTCTCATTGGTTTTCATATGTCCAGCATGGTCTTTGGTTGTCTTGTGACACTTGGGGATTTGAGTTTTTTGGTTTCACTTTTCTGGCTCTTACTGCAGTGTCATTCACATCCCAGATCTCTAGACCATATAGGCAGAAAATGTTACGATACTACATCCAGATTTTCTTCTTGGTCTAGACTTCATACAAGTTTTCTCAGTGCTCTATGATTATACGCATGACATCTGACCTTTAATGCCTTTATATTTCTAGGAGTTACATGTCAGGCTGTTTGAATTATTATTTCCTGGTCACTTGCAGCACCCAATTAAGTTTCATCCTTGACAACCTTTGAAAAGTTGCTCTGTTCTGCCTGAACAGAAAGCTCACAATCTCAGGCTCCATTAGAATTCTCTTGTCGAGAGACCCAGTGGTGTCCTACACAGTCTTCACTTCAGCTGTATTAAAGAAACCTGGAAAGCATCCAGTTCACTTGAAAACCACATTTCACGATTTCCGTTTCTTTATGTTCACTGACTGCAGGAGAATTAGCTTCCACCACCAAAGCAAGACTGCAGTGCTTCGTTTCTAGGAAGACGGTAATGATGATACTAAATTCTTTAATATAATCATGAAAAAGAACTTCGACTGAAATAAGATAAATACCATGTAAGTTTTGAGATTTATGATAGGTTTTTATCTCATCAGACACCAACTTACTTGTATCTCAGTTTTCCTTTTCTTTACCTTTCCCCTTCTCTTCAGGTACCAGTGTATATCAGCAATGGTAAAATAAAGTCTTTCCTTCCAAAGATTAAAAAATAATTAATATTTAAAATAATTGAAAAATCCATTATCTCTTCTTCAGTAATTTAGAAGGAACTGATTCAGTCAACTCTACACCCAGTATAGTTTCCAAAATACTACACATGGGCTTTTGAAGAGAATCCTGAATTTCCTCTGCTTATGCTCCAACCTTGCTGGATAAGAGCTGGATAAGATCTGAAACATCGTGACTTCTGGATCAAAATTTGTGCCTCTACCAGTTCAGCGCACAAATCCAGTAAGCTTGACACTGGAAAGATTTCAGAGAGAGTCTAAGGCTTCAGCCTGTACAGTCTGAGGTTTTTGTGACCTTTGATAGACAGACAATACTTTGTTTATACTAATGAGAGCAGTGTCAGATAAAACACTTGCCCTACTAAAAATTCCAAGATTCATTCACAGGGTGGTTAGTCTGAGGGAAATTCTCTTACCAAGGTTGGCTCAATTATTGAAATCATTAAAGACACTTTTAAAAATGGATCTGGAGGAGACTCAACAAAATCTGACAAAATTAAATGAAAGCTGGTGTTTCTGCCAGTTCTGACTCAATTCAGTTACTAACCAACTGGGGGACTAGTAGTCGATGTGTGTTCTGACTGTATAGGAACCGTTCTCACACAAGACCAGTCAGTGTTCATAACAATATAGCTCACACAAATGGATCAGGAGCAAACTCAAGCGAAAGAAGAAGCACTAGCAATGACCTGGACCTGCAAACATGCCAGTGAATATTTGACTTGGCTTTTACTCAAGATACAGAGCACAAGATCCTAGTGGCATTACTACCGAGTCGTAGGTTACAAGTAACCTTCCGCTTATAATTCAAATATTTCAACTACCAATGACAGAATTTTATTTTGCCTTTGGATACACACAGGGAAAAATCACTTGCAAGAGCAAATGCTCTATCTAGAATTTCAATGGAGAGCTACAGAGATGTAACAAGGAAGAAAAAACCCAAGCCTTTAGAAAATTATTTTCCACAAAGGTACCTTACAGTCCTTGGCTGCAGCTAGCATACATCTGTTTTTCTGGAAAGGACACGTACACTATTGTAGCTGATTACTTTTCCAGATATATTGACTTGGCTCTACTTAGAAAATTATCATCAGCTCTCTAAAGTCCATAATTGGAAGACAGTTTCTACATTTCTCATGTCAGGTAAAAGGCGTCGATTTTCCTCTAAAGCATTCCAAGTGTTTTTCCAGTACTTAGGTTTTCATCACTGGTTCTTTATGTCATCCTCAGAGCAACAACGAAGTAGAGGCAGTAGTGACAACATTAAAAAGACTTCTGAAAAAAAATCACTAGGTCCATTTCTTGCATACTGGTCAACAATCCCCACAGTGCAGAAAAGAAGGCTGCATCTCCCTGTAAAACCAGGAAGCCCAAACAAAAATGACCTGAATAGAAGGAATGTAAAAAATGAGCAAGAATTGCTCAGAACAGTACTGAATCACGGACCTGGCACCAGGGAAGAGACTGAGGCAGGAGTACCCAGGCATTCAGAAACATTCAGAATTTGGCACAAACCTCCGTTTCCTATCTAGTAGGAAAAGCATTGCTCTGGAGGAATGTGTTTCACCTTCAGTATTTCAACAAGAAATGGAGAGGCTTTGAATTCAAAGCAAGAGGCTTTGAATAGCTCTTAGGAAATGAATCTCCCCCTTTGTGCAGCTCCACACAAACATTTACCAGAAACAGAAGCATGGACTGTCTGTCTGTTCTTATCACAGGGTGTGCTCAGAACTGGAGAGCAAATGCTTGCAAGCCCACCTCTCCCTGTGATGGTATTACTAAGCCATCAACATACTGAGCAGAACATGAGATAATAAAAGAACAACATCAGCTGAAGTTACAGGAATACAGAGAAATCTGTAACAGCACAGACTTGTAACCCTGCATCAAGGAGAAACTACTGAGTCAAAATCCTGGACCGCAATTAAATACACAGTCTGTATTTAACACAAGGTAGTTTGATGCCTCTTAGTAGCACAAAGCATCTCCTATATCATCATAAATTCTAATTAGATGAATTCTGCCAGCTGCCTCTAATTTATGACCTCATTTGTTCTTACACAGAAACTTGTAATATGCCACTTTATAGAGACTCCTAGTCCCAACTCTACAGATTACATTATACTTAATGTGCGGTAACCACACTTCCCATCTTAAAATATCAACATGCCTTAAGAATTTTTTTTTTCTTCTGAATGCAAAGGGAAATTACCTACTTTGTCTTCCCTAGTTGTAACCCTTACCCCTCCCAAACTTCCATGTTTCATATAATACTACAGTAACCACTACATGCTCCATGTGACACAACATGGCTAAGACTCTGTCCCCCCAACCCCTTGCTGCTCACAGCTGATGGAAGAGCTAGCCAAGAAATCATTTTAAGGCATGCCTACACTAAAGAAATAGAATGTACTTTAGAAAATCTAGAGCTAAGTCCTGAGACCAGAGCTAGTATGTCTATGCAGTCCAGGGCCAAATGGATTTATTTAGTTTCGTCCAAAATGTCTTGGAATGGCTTATTAGGTCTATGCAAATATGATGAATGATACACAAACCCAACCTGACTTGTATCCAGCCCCTTTACATATATTTGCCCCATGTTTCCTTCTGTTTCTGAGATCAACATGAGCACAGTCAGCATGGTCTCTCTTAGCCAACCTGATAACCATACAAATCAACCATGACCCTGGAACAATGTAATGCATTCTTTAGCTCCATTTAACTGTTCTGTTAACTGTTCCATTTATACCTCTTTACTTGACTCTTTATCCTGACAAACCCTTTATTTCCATTTAAGCATGCATTTGTATTTGAGAGATATTAATGAAAAATATTAAGGACGGAGTTCATCATTATTATAACAAACACAGTCTATCTCCTTTACATATCTCCTGTTCCTGGAATGTATGAATAAATCTGAGAAGACACTTTTGATAGTTCTCAGATCAAGAAGCTTGGCAAAAATGCAGAGTAATTGTGACACTTCTTACAGAAGCACAATTACTATATTTAATAAAACAGTTTTGAAGGCTCAAAGTGTTGGTGGCCAAAAGTATTTTACACTTACTGCTATTATTATTTGTTATTGTTTTATATTTTTAAATTGCCATCCATGTGACTTCCTCATTTTCTCCTCAATATGTCAAAATTTGTAATCACTCTCTCTCATCCTGAAACAGTATTCAGTGCATAAAAATGCATAATGCCTGCAGCCATACTATCTCCAGCTGTGATCTTGTCAGAACTTATAAGAGAAGTGGGTCTGTAATTGAGTGGCAGGCCTCTAAGAAAAGCACAAGTGAAAGTTATACTGGTAAAGCAATGGGTGAATCTCTTTTTAGAGGTATGCACTATGCTCTGTTGCACACCTCTTGCAGATCGATTGCATTGAGTAGGTTAAATTTGGTCATGCAGGTCAGCAGAGAGTGCATGCCCTCAAAAGACCACCAGTCATACTAAGCTGACGAAAATCTGGCACAGTGGCAAGGCCAAGTTCATACCTGAGTACCACAGAGTCATAGAATCATTTAGGCTGGAAAAGACCTTCAAGATCATTGAGTCCAACCATCAACCATGCCCACTAAACCATGTCCTGAAGTGCCTTGTCTATGCGCTTTTTGAATACCTCCAGGGATGGTGACTCAACCACTTCCCTGGGCAGCCTGTTCCAATGCCCGACAACCCTTTCAGCAAAGAAATATGTCCTAATATCTAACCTAAACCTCCCTTGCCACAACTTGAGGCCATTTCCTCTTGTTCTATCACTAGTTTCTTGGTAGAAGAGACCAGCACCCACCTCACTACAACCCCCCTTTCAGGTAGTTGTAGAGAGCGATAAGGTCTCCCCTCAGCCTCCTCTTCTCCAGACTAAACAACCCCGCTTGCCTCAGCTGCTCCTCATAAGACTTGTGCTCCAGGCCCCTCACCAACTTGGTTGCCCTTCTCTGGACACGCTCCAGCACCTCCATGTCTTTCCTGTAGTGAGGGGCCCAAAACTGAACACAGTACTCGAGGTACGGCCTCACCAGGGCCGAGTACAGGAGAACAGTCACCTCCCTGCTCCTGCTTGCCACACTATTTCTGATGCAAGCCAGGATGCCGTTGGCCTTCTTGGCCACCTGGGCACACTGCTGGCTCATATTCAACTGGCTGTCAACCAGCACCCCCAGGTTTTTCTCTGCCAGGCAGCTTTCCAGCCACTCTTCCCCAAGCCTGTAGCGCTGCATGGGGTTGCTGTGACCCAAGTGCAGGACCCAGCACTTGGCCTTGTTGAACTTCATATGATTGGCCTCAGCCCATTGATCCAGCCTGTCCAGATCCCTCTGTAGAGCCTCCCTCCCCTCAAGCAGATCGACCCTCCCTCCCAGCTTGGTATTGTCTGCGAACTTGCTGAGGGTGCACTCAATCCCCTCATCCCAATCATTGATAAAGATATTAAACAGAACAGGGCCCAACACCGAGCCCTGGGGAACACCACTTGTGACCCGCCGCCAACTGGATTTCACCCCATTCACCACAACCCTCTGGGCTCATCCAGCCAGCCAGTTTTTC
Source organism: Haliaeetus leucocephalus (assembly GCF_000737465.1). NCBI lineage: Eukaryota > Metazoa > Chordata > Aves > Accipitriformes > Accipitridae > Haliaeetus > Haliaeetus leucocephalus. Next base: position 7,313,073 of record NW_010972676.1, read on the forward strand.
ACCCAGTGAAGAGTACGCTTGTCTAAGCCATGAGACGCCAGCTTCTCAAGGAGTATGCTGTAAGAGACAGTGTCAAAGGCCTTGCTGAAGTTGAGGTAGATAACATCCACAGGCTTTCCCTCATCCACTAGGCAGGTCCCCTGGTCATAGAAGGAGATCAGGTTGGTCAAGCAGGACCTGCCTTTCGTAAACCCATGCTGACTGGGCCTGATCCCCTGCTTGTCCTGGACTTGCCACGTGAGTGCTCTCAAGACAAACCATTCCATAATCTTCCCCGGTACCGAGGTCAGGCTGACAGGCCTGTAGTTCCCCAGATCCTCCCTCCGACCCTTCTTATAAATGGGAGTC
>NW_010972676.1:7314044-7367182 GCF_000737465.1 Haliaeetus leucocephalus
CATTTCACGGTTGCTAAGCCCAAGACAGCCTCTGACCATCACACCTCCCACCAGTCCTTCCCTGTTTGTACACAATAGATCTAGCAAGGCTCCTCCCCTGGTTGGCTCACCTACCAGCTGTGTCAGGAAGTTATCTTCCACACACTCCAGGAACATCCTAGATAGTTTACTCACTGCTGTGTTGTATTTCCAGCAGACGTCTGAAAGTTGAAGTCCCCCACGAGAACAAGGGCACACGATTCTGAGACTACTGCCAGCTGCTTGTAGAATGATTCATCCATCTCTTCAACCTGGTCGGGTGGTCTATAACAGACTCCCAGAACAATATCTGCCTTATTGGCTTTCCCTCTCATCCTCACCCATAAGCACTCCACTTTGTCATCAGAATCATGTAGCTCTGTACAGTCAAAACATTCCCTAACATAGAGAGCCACCCCACCACATCTTCTATCCCTTCTGAAGAGCTTGTAGCCATCCATTGCAGCACTCCAGTCATGGGAGTCGTCCCACCATGTTTCCGTGATGGCGACTAAGTCATATCTATCCTGCTGCACAATGGCTTCCAGCTCCTCCTGTTTATTGCCCATGCTGCGTGCATTGGCATAGATGCATTTGAGCTGGCCTATCAAATCCACCCCTAACATTGGCATGCCACCCCCAGGCTCATCTCTGGTGCACCTAGTTTTATCCCTTACCCCCTTCAAACCTAGTTTAAAGCCCTCTCTATGAGCCCTGCCATCTCACGAGTGAGGAACCTTTTCCCCCTTTGAGATAGTTGGATACCATCTGTCGCTAGCAAGCCCGGTGCCGTGTAAACCTCCCCATGATCAAAAAACCCAAAATTCCACCAATGGCACCAGCCTCTGAGCCACATATTAACCAGGTGTGTTTTCCTGTTCCTTTCAGTATATTTCCCTGCCACTGAAGTGATTGAGGAAAACACTACCTGTGCTCCCGATCCTTCCACTAATCGCCCCAGTGCCCTGAAGTCCCTTTTGATTGCCTTTGGATTTCTTTCTGCAGTCTCATCACTGCCAACCTGCACAACCAACAATGGGTAATAATCAGAGGTCTGAACCAGACTGGGGAGTTCCCTGGTAATGTCTTTTACCCGGGCCCCAGGGGGGCAGCAGACTTCCCTGTGGGATGGGTCAGGTGTGCATATTGGGCCCTCTGTCCCCCTCAGAAGGGAGTCGCCTACAACAATTACCTTCCTTTTCCTTTTTTCAGAGGATGTGAGAATGCGTGGGGCTGCCTGACTGAGCCTAGGCACCTCCCTAGATAGGGCTTCACCTACAACCTGATCTTCATTGACCTGGTCCTCAATCACCAGAGCCCCATACCTGTTGCATAAGGGAAACTGGGAAGGTGAGAGAGACCAGGAAGGGATTCACCTGCCTCCCCGAGCAGGGACCTCTATCCATTCCCCTCCATCTCTTAGGTCCCCTCCTGCCGGGTGGTAAGAGGGCAGGGTAACCTCTGCTTCTTGCGGAGCCTCCACCTGCTGCCTCTGCCTCAGGGATGGTAGGGTGCGGGCCCACCAATCTCTCTCCCTCTCACACTCCCTGATACTTCTCAACCTTTCCACCTCCTCCTTCAGCTCTACCACCAAGCTGAGCAGGTCATTCACCTGGTCACACCTCACACAAGAGGTGTCCCTGCTGCCCTCCATCATTTGTGATAGACTCAGGCACTCCCTGCAGCCAGAGACCTGGACAGCTGCATGTTTACACGGGAGCTCTGCGTCACCACATTTTTCCTAGCAATGGCTTTCGCCCGAGTGGCAACCATACCTGGGTCTCCCTCTGGGCCGATGCCCACTGCTTGAGTAGCCTTCTTGAGCTGGGAAAAGGGGGGGCTGCGCCCTGCCTGCACTCCCTGCCTGCGCGAACTGCCACGCCACGCCCTTTCTGACACGCCATGCGCTGTTTGCCCGCCCTGTTCGCCACGCTCCTGGTTGCTGGCAATGAATTGATCCTGGTTGCTGATGATGAACTGAAGGCTGTGATGTAGTCCATGTCAATCCCTTTCTTTTAATTTTCCCCTGCTTTTTACTGAGGGTCTTGAGGCACATCACAACTGCAGCGCTGAGTGCCTTCCCTCTTTCTTCCTTCTAAAAAGGTAAAAATTAAAGGTTAGGAAAATGGACTCAAAAAAGCTGTTGGCACATTCAGGAATGATTATGGAAGGCATAGCAAACAACCAGACTGCACAGGCACTCCAAGACTGGGTATTCTCTGCTGTACTGAGGGCTTATTCCAGAGCTCATCGGCCAGGTCTACTAGAGACAATGTTCATCGCTTCTCACAGACACTTTCAAAAGGGAGCAGGCACCCACCAATTTATTAACTTTAATACACTGAATGCCTGGCTCCTTTGTAACTCCCTAAAGTCTCACTGTTAGCAGATAAATTTACAGCTATTTCCATAATTCCCCCCCCCCCTTTTTTTTTATTAGCTCATTAGGTCAACCGTTATTTTTTGAGGGGAAAGAGGAATAGATTCCAGATTTTTTTTTCTTGTTTTATTCTTCTTCCAAATCTTGCTCTGACTGTCCACTGAGACTATCCACTGTTTATGCTGAGGAGTGTGGCAACTGGAGCCTCTTACTATGGACCCAAAGCCATAATAGGTAAAAGGACCATGGCCAGCAAGGCTGAAGGGGGAGAGATGGCTGGATGCTACCCTGCCTACCATCTTGTGTGCCATAAATCACAGCAAATGGCATATCTTGTCTTCACCCCTCTAATATGGTATTTGACTGTGGCTGAACCTTTGACTCTGATCTTCATCTGAAAATTAAAAACTCTGTACTCTTTGATGGTGCACAACTGCTTTTGTAGTGACCCGATATCATCATCTTCTGCTCACATATGGCTGGGACACAGAGTTTATACTGCCACGGCTGTTATCCACAACCACTCACCATGAGGACTAGGAGGAGGCATCATCTTGGACTATATAAATCAGTGTGTCAACTATATCACATTATTTGCTACTGGAAGAGTTTGGTATTTAGCTAATTCAAAAAACACATATCACACAGTATAGAAAGAAAAGAAAATAGAGTATGGCCCAAATGGAAAAGAATATAGGAGTCAAAGCAGATTGTCTAAGGAACTAGGGTATAGAAATGACCAGTTGTATGGAAATAAAACTCAAATGGACATATTGCATTGAGAAAATGAAACGGGCTGAATTGAGTTATTTCCAGCCCCAAATTCTGAGTGGATTGGACAAGAAATGACAGGCCATATGAGATTAGTTTGACTTCATTTAGGTTTCTTTGATGAGATAACTGATTTTCTAACCCAAAGAAAGATCTAGACTATCTGGAGTTCAGTAGAGCACCACATGGGAGTTCGTTAGCTGAGATGAAGAAGGTAAGAGCTGAAAAAATAATTGTAGGAAAGCAAGGGAAGTGGATAAATAGGATATGACAATGAGCTATGCTGATATTTTATTTAATATTTTCAGTGACCTTACCACAAAAAGCATACTAATGAAATTTGCCAGTGACACAAATTTAGGCTGTATCAGCAACAGAAGAAGATTGGAAGGTTAGACAGAAAGAATTACAGTAATAGCAACAGACTGAAATTCAGTATCATAAAACATCAGGTCATAATGGCCTAATAATATAGGACCTCATCAGGGTAGAAGTGACTGAGAAGAATATGGGCATACAGTCTGAATGTAAGATGACAACAAGCTGCTACAGTGACACATATGAAAACAAAGAGACATCATCATTTACTTTGTTAAAAGCATGCAGGTAATGCCTGGGAGAAGAATACACAACATTGAACAGCTTTGACTACAATACTGTCTATAATTTTGCTCACATGAAGGGGACTGGTGAAGCTTGACTTGCTTCTGCTAACAAATGAAAGCTGAGAATGGATAGAAGCCCATTAGTGCCTATAAATACATCACAGGGATAAATGCCAGGAAGGGGAAAGATCTCTGTGTGTGAAAATAGAAGATGCTGGCACAAGAATAAAGCAGTGTGAGCTTTCCCTGAATAAACTGAAAAATGGATGTCAACAGAATGTCTTTAACCAGAGGAATGATATTCTATGAGGAACAGCTTCCCTGTAGGCCCAACAGACCCAAACTCCCCAGCATTAAGAGCCTGCTGAGTTCCTAGAAAGCAGTCACTGGAGCCTGCAATGACTGGGAGTGGAACTTTATCACCTCCAGGATCCTCTCCAGCTTTCTTACTACTTCAGTGCAGAGCTGGTGAAGCCCTTGGTACTCAAACCAATTTGTTAAACTCGAGACATCCTGCATGCACGCTGGCAATGTCCCACACTTCTGCTAGCATGAGGAAGAGGTTCTGCCTTCTATCTTCCCCTATGCCTACAGCATGACTTTGGTTTGTTTCTCAGGGTATGTATTTGTTGAGTAGAGGCTGATAATTGGATCACAGACTTTGCCACCGTAGGATGCAGGCTTGTTGTGCCATTTTGGTTTTTGAACTAGAGCTAAGTCAAAGCATGCTCTTTGATCTCACTCTGTCTCTCTGGATTTCTAAAGAGCCTATCACCACAGTACAGAAGTTGCAGATGCTGTCAGCCCATGGCATGTATTTGTCAGAACTGAGAAGTTACCATATTTTTCTATCTGCTCATGGTAACTACTAATCCACCTTAGGAAATGTCTATAAATATAGAACACATATGCAATAAACAACATAGTGCTGTCTAGTGCAAAGACAATTCTGGGGGCACACTCCAGGTGTCAACTTGGAATTGACATAATAAGCTAAGATGTAATAAGAACCTGCAGACACCTTAGAAGCTGGATGTGTGGTCTCGGAGATTTAGTTTTCTCATTGCACAAGTATTAGCCTTAATCTGCCTGGCACAAACTTTAAGACTAATAGGAGATGTATTTGCAAGATCTCTGACTCCCTCAGACTGCAAATGACAGCATCGCACGACACAGCATCACAACCCAAATTCTTCTTAATGCTCCTATCTCAATGCTAATAACTAACAGGAACTAGAGCTGGGGCATCTCATGGAGGTTTGCTGACAATGACACAAGGCAGAAAGACAAGAAATACCTTACAGATCTAAAAATAAATCCAAACAGACATAAGACAGTGAGCTTCTTCCATAGACCTCTTTGGTTTGTTGGTTTTGTTTTTGTTGTGTGTTGTTTTTTTTAAAAAAGAAAAACTCCTGTGTAAGTGAATGGAAATTTGATAAAGGGAAGGAGGAATATTCCAACTCCCACTAAAGGACACACTGAGGTCAGACACTTCTGTTCACTTTGCATTCTGCTTTTGGCTAAATTGCTGACCAGACACTGAACAATTTCATCTTTTTTATTGGAAAAGAAGGTAAGTGGATCTTAATTTTTCAGACAGAGATGTATGATACCAGTGTAGCTGGCTCAGTCTGAGGAGCGGCTCCTTCAAATCTGCCTTCCCAATCAGAAGAGTGACTTGTTTACCTCCCCCGAGTGCCCTGCGAGGGGCTTCCGTCCCCATGGCAACGGCAGCTCCCGCCCCTCCACCCACTCCCCCCATCGCAACACCCACTGCTGTCCTCTCCCATTTGACTCAGCTCCACCTTTGGTTTGACCCATATCCCAGAAAATACTGCCCGCGCTGGAAAACGCATCACATCACTCGTCTTCAAGAAACAAAAAAACCCTAGTGGCTGCATTTTCAAGTTTAAGGAACTCTGATTTAAAAACAAAGCACAAAGCCCTATCCAGAATGATTACAATTATATGATGTTCTTCACTGCAAAAGCTTCAATATAAACGATTTTTAGAAAAATAAAGTAGGAATTTGATGTGTGGTATGGGAAATTAGATGGATCACGTTTTTCCAGTTGAAATATGAAAACTAATGATGTTTTGTTATGCAAATATGCAGAACTCCACTGCTGCTACACTGCACTTCTATGTTTTTTTGCAGCAAGTAATCTTAAAAATGAGGTGTGAAGAGAATACTAAAAGCTATTTTTATTGTAAAAGAAACCTGGGTCTGTGTTTTAAAGCCAACATGCTACAAAACCCACTTTATGTCTTCCCCGAGAAGCATACAGCTGCCCCGTGTGAGACACATGCCTCCCCGGCACCGCCTGACTGTGCTCGCACGAGGCGAGGCCCTGCGCCCTCTCAGAGCGCTCCCTTGGCTCTGCCGCTCCCCGAGCACAACTGGAGTTACAAGTCCCTCCGATCAGCCACGTCACTCCCCCAGTGCCACTGCTACTGCACCCTCTGCGGCTCCCCCTGCCTGCTAATCCCTTCTTGGGGCTGTCCGTTACAAATTTCCACATGGCGGACAGACCACAGGCAGCACATCCTGGGCTTAATCCTCTGAACTAGTGGGAAAACCGCCACTGACGTTCACCCACTCTGCGTTTTGCCTGCTGGCCTTCAGGGACCGATGGGCCAGGCAGCCAAGACAGTGGGAAAACTCATTTTCCTATGCACTGTACCTTCCCATTTGTATACAATCTTTGTGGAGCAAACCGCAGTGCAGACTATCAGAAGAAAACCACACCAGGACATTCTTTCAAGGGGACTTTCTTTTGTTTGGTTTGTTGTTCTCTTAAACAAATAAACCTAATTCACATAGAAAGTATCTGTTTGCTCTTTGTTTCTGGAAAAATGTAAGAATTACATTGTTAACATTTCCAAACAGCAAAAAATGAATTTCAAATAGCTGGCAATGAAAATGCTTGATAAACACATGCTGGCTGAAATTCACTTCTCTTTCACACCTACTATGCCTGAACCCCATATTAACCATATGCTTTTGCAGACTAAGTTTAATTCTGTGCGTAGTTTATAATCTACTTTGTTACAGTGCAGCTGTAATAACCTGAAGGTCCTGAAAATTTAAGCTAAAGTGAAAAAGAAAGCAAACTCTGAGATTTGCAAAATCATGCAAGAGACAGAGCATTTGTGATGTATCACAAAACACTTCCTTCAAGTAAGTATTTGGTAGTGGCAGTATTTTCCTGAGCATCACCCTGTTTATTGCTGGCTTCAATTTCATTAATAATTTGGTATTTGTAAGTGTATATATTCTGTGGTTAATATTATAGAAAATTAAATGTACACATTGCAGATGTTCACTCTATGGACATAAATGAAAGTTTGGTAAAATTTCACATTCAATTTGAGCCTCACTATGTGTTGAAAATTATGAATATGTACCTTATTTAGAAAGTTGACTCACGAAATTGCTGGTTCTTTTTCACTTGGGTGGAACTGGCCTGCTCTGATCCAGGAGTTGGACCAGGTGATGGTCACAGGTCCCTTCTGTTTGTATCAACTTGTCAACAGTAACAGTAACTTGCTGAATTTAGAGCCCTGTGCATTACATAGTATCGGTTATAATTGTAACTATTAAATCACTGGGCCTCTTAATCAGTCAATTCATTAAAGAAAACTGTTTCCATGTAATTAAAAAGTTTTTAAAAATCGTTAGCCCCAAATGCAATGCACAAATTTGCATTTAGCACATAAATCTATGACCACTACCAGGATTGTAATTGGTAGAGTTTGCAGCCTAAACCTACTTCCACTAGGACGATGAACAGGGCAGACTCCTTCAGGCTTTTGGTGGTGGTTCAGCTGGGCGCTGGCAAAGCCTGGCCGACAGTACTGTGCGCTGCAGCAGAGCCTGCCCGGAGCCTCCTGTCGGCATGAGGCTCTTTTGTACTAGGGGCTGGATGTTCACAGGCAGAAAGAAGCCTCTGCTCCAGAAAGCCTTCCGTCTTAACCCAGAAATAAGCAGCCAACATGTAACACACAAATCACATCTGAAGAGTACACCACGCTGGCAATCTTCACAGCTCCCTTTTTGAATAATTTTGTTAATCCGATTCCCCATGACTCAGTCCCTGCTCACACAATAACATCTTTCTGGCCTGTTGCTTTTGAAGGCAGAAGGAAAAAAGTAAACCTCTTCTCCCTCCTCCCCTTCCCCAAAGCATACTTATGAATTTTCTGACAGAACATTCCTTTGAAAAAGAAGGTTTGTCAAAACAGAAAAGTTTTGAGGAGCAGAGTCAATTTTGTTGACTCTTCAAACCTCGATTTCTTGCCAGTTCAGCTTCTCAGGGGATGAGAAGTGCCAGGACCTTAGAAGCTGTGGCTGAATCAGTCTCATCAAAATCTTTTGAACTCTTGAGCTTCTTATTAGCCCACCAGGCAAACAGCCAAAGCTCGAATTGCAAAGGGAAGCTGGTCAACTGTTTTTATACGCTTCTATTCTACTCCCCTTAGATGAGAACTTTTGTTTCCAGGAAACTGAGTAAGTTTCACTCCAATACAGGAAGATTTTGTTTTGTTTTTCTCTTTGTACATGGAAATCTCAACACTTTAAGATCTTTCACCATATAAATAAGCATGTAAAGGCATGAAAAGGCAACCTTCTAGCTATCTACTGAGCAAGGAAGTAGGCAATAGTAGACCACTTATGTGAGAAGTCTGTAAGTACAGTCTGTGCTCTTCAAGCACCCTTCTTTCTGCCAGGACAGAAAATCTGAAGGCATCTATGAGGTTTGTAGGATCTGTTTACCCTGCCTTTAAACAGAGGCCACTGCTGGCATATTAGTCTTTCAATAGAATATTTTTTTCCACTCATGCTTTTTTCTCAAATGTGCAGTATTCCTTTTCCCCCCTTTAAGTTAACAAATAATTCACCTAGGATGGCATTCTTAATACAGCAACATTCTTGACATCATGACAGATTTGTAAAGCCCTTGCACCATAACTTTATTCTGAATTCACTTCCAAATGCAGCTGTACTACACATATAGCAGCCTTACTCAGTGTTTTGTGGAGGTCACAGGAAACATCCCATCGTACAGTGATTAACACCAGCAGACAAAACCTAGATAAATCCATTTTGTCCCCTCTCTACCAGAAGCTGGACAAGCTAATTTGCACAGCTAGCCTACCTGCACCTTTAAAAAGGGACCTGGGCTGAGGAAAGACTCCCTGCTGGGCTCCCATTTGGTTCCCTGACTGCACAGCTATTATTTCTCACATTATTTCTGTTACAATAATATCTAAGAGCTCCAGCCCTTGATGGGGACCTCACTGTTACCCAGTGTACAAACATGTGACAAAAAGACTGGTCCTTGTAGCAATGGAGCCTTACTAGTGAGCTTGAAGCAAACTGATGGGGAAACACAGATTTTTGCCTCTTATATCGATGGTAGCTCCCTGCTGACAAACACAGAATCCTGGGAATTTGAGGTCAGATCCTGTAGCCATTTTTACTAAGAAAAGGAGCAAACCAACTGTGTAGTAAGGTCAAAGATGGAAAGAAAGCAAGGAAAAAGAAGTAAGATGATGGCTTTCCTGCTTATGAATTGTAAGGGATTTCTGAGCACTTCCACGAGAATCAGGGTAGAGCTGAATACTTGAAGGAAACAAATAATGTGACCTAGCGGCTTTGTTCACAATTCACTGTGCACTGCAGTCAGTCAGCTCTACCAAATGCAATACTATGTACATCCTTGTGTGAGGTTCCTACTCACTTCTTGAAGCTGAAGCTTACTATTTGCAATATTATAAAGCAAGACACCTAGAAGGCCTTTTGATGTGATTAGAAAGGAGATGCAGATAGAGCTGAGCCTGAAAGAATGACCAAACACCATGTTATTCATTTTATTGTTACGTTAAAAAATTGCTTGGACATGCTGTCAAAGCTGATCTGGGAAAAAGCTGTCTTGAGCACTCCTGAAATAGGCTAAGTGGCAAGATCAACTGACAGCAAGGAAAAAGCTTTCAAATGACTGTAAGTATTTAGGAATAAAATAAATGAACTGTCTTCAGGACTGTTTTATACCATAATACTTGTATCTAGACTCATACAAATACCTCTACTATAGACAAAGTCCTTCACTGGGAGATCTGGTTTTGTTTAAATAAGATTATCAATTATATTTGATGTTCCATTGCTGGCCTTTGTTGCAACCACAGAGAGAGTCAATATTTCTACCTGATTACAGCATATGAAAGTTGCCTGGAAGAAGAGGTTCTGTGGCAACAAGCTCTGTGAAAATGGAGCATTGAATCTGCAGCAAACATTTGAGTTTATTAAAAAATACAAACCATAAGGCCGTATACAATATAGGGAAATACTAGGCATACTGTGTTGATAGTTGGTTTAAACCAGTCAGTACAGAATCTGTTTTAAATCACCAAAGGAAATCAGCTTCTTCCTAAGTTAGAGGAACCAGGATGGAGCAGAGCATTGGAACAGGAGTGACTAGGAATTGCAAGTAAAACTGGTACTCCCTTACCCAGCCTGTCATTCAGCGGACAATACCAGGCGATCTGACAGCCCACGGCATTTCATCTTTATTTTGTCAGTTTGAATCTACCTCAGATCAGCAATGGCCAGGAATAGTTGCTGCTTTAAGATCAGTCCCGACTTCCCTCTCTACTCAGCATCAAAACACGGATCCTGCTGAACACCACTAACTGCTGAAGCGTTTTCTAGCAAACAGTGTTGGCAAAAAAACCCCCACAAATCAAAAGAAGTGCTTCTATTTTCCTCCTCAGAAAATACAGTTTTGTTGAAAGTTCTACTACTTCATATTCTAACATTATTAATTTGAAGCATTCAACCTTACAGAGATACATTTTAAGTTATTACAAAACCATAGTATTTCATAGCTCCAAAATAATATTTTTGTGAAGGGAATATTCTTATTCTTTCCATAGGAAAAAAAAAGCCTTTTGTTTCAAATCAAAACCAAATGTAAATTTAAAACTTTCGGAATATCCCAGAGATGTTCTGTCAGCTGCAAAAATACATGCAGAAATTCCAGCCTACCTCAGGGAGGGCAGATTGCCTGTAATGTAACATCATTGCCAGATGCACTTAGTATCTTGGATGGCAGTCTTGTCTGAGTAAGTATGAAGTGAAAACATTACAGTCTTTGGTATTCCTTCATCTCTTTGCAGGTCAAGACTGAGACCTGCACTGCCATTTCACATGCAGTTATCTGCTTTGTGATTGAAAAGAGGATTTTCTTCTCTAAGACTATCAATTGGGCAGCTTTACAGGCAGCAAAGAAAAAAAATGAAACAACACAGCCTAACCTTCTTATCAAGGGCATTGATGAAGTGGAACAAAAGTCTAGCAGCTCTGCAATGGTTAGTATTGGACCGGGCATGGGTAACTTAGACCTTGACTTATGGGGATCCTGATGCAAATTATGAACATCTCCTTTTACAGTCCAGCAGTACCTGAAAGCAGTGGGGCTCAGGAGGGGTAGCTGAAGCTGCTCTGCTCTAGCCCTGTCCATAGACCATGCAGTACAGTCTTCATAACCACACAGCATTTGGATTCCTTGCACAGACAGAGGCAACCAGACTTGATGCGGATTTTGTTTGGCAATTGATAGTTGACATCCATTCACAATGACACTTTTTTCTTGCACTTGCTGAACTACACAGAAGTTCATTAGACTCTAACACAAGGCTAACCCATGTCTATGGTGCTGTTAAGCAGGATGACTGCAGGGGGTGTAGACATGCAAGTAGTAGTTAGCTTTGTTACCAACAGCAACACAGCCACAGCAATGTGTGTTTCAGATAGGGCACAGGAGATAATCTGGTATCCTGGGTACGACACACAGGTCTACAAAGGGCAGAAGAGAAGGATTACATTCAACCCTCCTCAGCACAGCTTACTGCCTGAACCCCTCCTGGAATCAGATCTTTAGTGCCACTGGTACCTAACCCCACTGAATTGAACTAGAATGAGCATGACTGCACAGAAATCATTGCAGGGTATACATATCAAGTATTAATTTGTTTTGCTTTAGTATTGAAGACTGAGAACAATGCTAGAGGATGCCCTTTCTATTCTCAAAGAACATAATCTAAAAAAACCCTCATTCATAAAATGTAAGGTTTGATCATTTTTTCAAATAGATATAGAAGCTGTTACAGCAATTTTGACACTTTCAAGTTTTATTCTAAAACTTTTCTTGTAAGAGTGGTAATTTTTCTTAATGTTACTGCATATTTTCTTTCAAAAATATTCTGCATTTGTTGCTGAGAGAGGAATACTAGCTGATAGTACAGTGAAATTGTTGCCTCAAGACAAATTGGCATTCATCATTCAAGCAGAAAAATAAATTAAGTGCAACATTTAGGCACTCTGCATTAGGTTGTTAAAAAAAAATCGACAAAGGGAAAACAAATGTTATGTCAACTATCGACTGTAGAAACTGAATAAATGAGTGAAGTATTTCACCAGTAATTATATAGCCATGCAATTCAGTATGTACTTAAAAGTATGAAGGCTTGTAATAGTTTTTGTTGGAACCAGCAATCTACTTTACATGTTTTGGATAGAAATACGTGACCTTGGTAAATCCTAAAAACTACACCCACCCTTTTAATATTTCAATTTGGTATTTAAAAACAGTGACAGCAATATTATTACTGTTGAAAATTATTAGACATGATTATGATTTTTGCTACAGGCTGGTAGACTATCTTAATGCTTTACCTTGCCTTTCAAGAATGTCTTTCATCCTAAAGGATTCAAGAGTGCTCATACATTTTACAAATGCACAAAGCAGACTAAGATCATTTCACACACCAGTAGAATGAGGCATCTCTGCAGTGGAGAGCGTCAATTTTACTTTCCTCCCAATATTGTAGGACAGGAAAGGGGATGGAAAAATTTTAACATAATGAAGTTCACTACTGGGATATTTGTCACTTGGCACAAGTCTTATCAATGTTTACTATGAAGTACATATTCCTTGTCACTTGTAGCCTGTGAACAATGCATATTGCTGTTGTTGGACATTTTGTAGCATAGAAAGATGTTTTGGCAAACTTTTACCATGAAAAAGAGTGTGCAATTTGCCAATAATTTACATAGTTTTGTGTCTATCCGTACTTATTTTCAATCACTATCACTCTGCCAAGGCCATCAGCATTCTTTAAGATTCCCTCTATCCCTACCCTGGACTAACTTAATTTTGCATCATTAGAAAATTTTGTCACCTTTCTACTCATCACCTTTACCCAATTACCAATAAAAACATGTCACCCCCCACACAAAATTATAGCTCACCCCTGTAGCTAATTCCTGCTCTTGAAAACTGACCAGCTATTCTGCAGCAGAGACAAGGACCTGTTCCTCTCACCTTCTCCATTCTTTGACTCCTATCCAGAGCTCTGATCCACAAGTGAGCAGCAGCAGCCAAGCTGACTTCCTCCAACACAGTTGGGGCTGGTACCACTCAGACATGGCCTAAATGTTTGCATGGGTGGCTATGGAAGCAATTTTTAATCACATTTTCACTTTCAAAATTAGTCTTTTCCTCTTTTGTCATCTTACCACAACTCAAAGGTTTAGCAGAATAGTTCAGGATTGAAGTGTGATATTTGCAGCATGCCTAGTACATTCTTATGTTATTCAAGGCACACAGCCATGATGTAAAAGTCCTTCTATACCAAAACTGACCCCAGAAATCAGCATGCGAGGAGTGTATTGCTCTTTATTGTCAAGCCTTTTTGACAACACAGGATGAGGCATATAATCCTCAAGGCTCTGAATGTCTTAAACAAAGCCAACAGATAACTGAAACATTCTAGCTGCAGGTGAACCAAGTGTGCTAGCTCTATATATCATAAAGAAAAATTTTGAGGGGAATATATTTCAGGACAATCAGAGGCCTTTAGAGGGCTGCTTCCATGTGCTGAGAGCTAATAGCTTACAAATCTGATGTTCTCATTGGTAGGGGCTGAAAAAGGGTTAACCTTCAGAAGTAATTCAAAATAGAACAGTGACAACAGTGTGACAGAAACTCTTCTTCTCCTCCATCCCCCAGACAGCTCTGACATTCATCCAGTGCAGCTGCCACTCTGCCTCCTGCTCTCTGGGGCTCTACCTCCATTCCAAGAAGGCACTCATGCCTACTTTTCCTGCTGCCTTCCAGGTCATCTCACCCCCTCTTTCCTCATGGGAAAGAAAAAACATATATGGCTTCTCCCCAACTTTTGATTTCTGCCTGACACTGAAGGAGAAATGAAAACGACAATTTTGTGATTATCTTGTAATCTTCCTCCACATTCTTTCTTAGTTCTGTCCCTCATAGCCTTTCCCCTACTACATATGACCTGGTCTTCTCAGTTTACTCCTCCTTTATGCTTCTCAATACATCACTGCGAACTTGTATGTGCTCCATATCTCTTTAGAATCATATCTGTGCTTCCCCTAGGGCATATTAATTCACCACAACAATCTGGGTTAAGCAACAGCCACATATTCCAGGGTGGTTTGCCAAGCCCTGAAAGTGTCAAAAAACCTGTATGATACACCGGTAATATACAGTCCCACTGACCACTAACGAACATGAGTTAGTTTGTGCAACTATTTTAAGTAGCACCATGCATTCTCACTACATGTCATAAGGTCCTGCAATGAGAAGACAAAGCTTAATGAAGATGGTGATGAGGTGAGCTACAGGAGAGGGGAAGGGATAAATTAAGGGGGCAGTAGCTGAGCCTATGTCTCTCCAAAAAGAGAAGGCGGCCAGAATGACAGAGTCGGAAGAGAAAGGATGGTCTCATCTATCAAGACCACATCTCTTTTCCAACTCATTGTGGTGTCCTGGATGATAAAATTAAAAAAAGAGAGAGAATCTGTGCCAGAAGAGGTCTTAAAAATATGAAAAAACCAAAACAACCAAACCGCTGCAAGTGTATGGATGTGATTTGTCCTCTCTGTCTGCTTCCCAAGATCTATTACAGTGGGGCTGTACTTGCAAAGCCCAGTCCATTTTACCAGGTCAGAAGTACTCATTAAGCATTCAATATTCTTTTAAAGGAAGCCAACAGGTGGGAAAGCTGCACCTACCAGAATGTATCAATAGCATGCAAGGAATTTGGATGGATGCCACTTTTTGGCATGAAATAACTGAAAGATACTTGCTCAGCTACTAAACCATGCTGATGCAAAGATAGTGTCATGTGAAAAGGTTGTCTTTCTGCTGCTTTCCCCTGTTTTTCTTTTTCCTCTTTTTCAACCTTATGTCGCCATTCCTCTTGCACTACCTTTTGCTGATAGCCTACTCTGGGCAATTTCTCCACCACTTGTCTGAAACATGGAGTGTTGTGGCCTTCCTCCATGTTTTCTTCTCCCTGTGCGTAGGTATATACTCATACTTTGCAGAGAGATTCAGGAGTCAAACGAACAAAGTTCAGTTGTTAACTCTTTCCTCTTTTGGTCTCAGGCAACTTGACACAGACCATACACAGCCTCCCTATATCAGGGGAGAGATTACTTTGAACTGGAAGAGGTGGAACAAGTGTTAAGCTCACACTGCAGCTGCACAGGAAATTTGCTATGCTGTTTTAAATGAGAAGGGCCTGTAATTTCCTTGCTTCATGGTGATTATCCTAAAGTAATGTATGGTGAATGACAAATATTTGGTTGATGAATAATTTGAGTATTTTCCTTTGCATGTAAATCTAACCTTTATAATGAACACTACTGTACTAAAAAGGTTCTGCATAACCAAAACACAGTACAGCCAACATCTGTTATTCAAAAGACCTGAGGGGTAGGAAAAAAAAAAATCACAGTAAATCATTTGACCTAAATATGTTTTGCTCTGTGATATAAAGTATACTTCTACTGTCTGACTTGCCAAATTCTTCTTGCCTTAGTCTGACACTGTTTGTTAACAGAAGTATGCAATTTATGTAACCTTTATGTTTAATGTTGTAACTAATTGTTATTCTTTAATAGTCTATACATCATTTGTCACATAGTGAACTGTAGATGCTGAAGACAGATGGACCACCAGATGGACCCTGGGAAGGATTGGTTAAAATGTCAGTGATAAGCTAACAAAATGAAATGCAGTAGACTGAACAGACCATTCAGCCGAAAAGCCTGTCTGCAGAAATAGGTTTTGTAAATTCCTTCAGATCCAAGGACAAGGTTCAGACTCCAAAGTTTGTTAAATCGGACTCTCAAACAAGACACAGCAAAGGTACTTCCCATTGCTTTGAAGGTAACCATGAAAGTTAGCCCTGGGTTTACAGCAGCAGCCTCAACTTGTTTGTTAACCATCAGAACGCCATGCGGGTATGGTCCCACGTCATCTTTATTAAAGCCACCTTGCAAAGTTCCCTGCTTCTACCTGCTCATTCCCACTCACAAACCTGCAAAAAACAAGCTAAGCAAACATTTTTGAAGGTGTTCCTTGTTTTGTTTTGCTTTGATTCTGTGACCCACCTTAAAGTCCTGACCCCTAACAGGACAGGTGAAATGGCAGTAAACTGGGGCATGGAGCAAGACCTTCTTTTATAGCCTTATAGCATTATCACTCTAGAGGGTACCTCAGAACAAAGAAGCTTTATTATGGTGACATGAGAGTAGAAGGACATTACAGTTTTCCACACAGAAAAAGAAATATTAAGCTGTCAGAAGAAATGTTCTGTAATAATATCTCCATTTTATCTGTTTACTACTACCAAAGTGGCTTCAAACAAATCCTTATCACCCCAAAAGAATTTCTACAAAATTTACTAATTATTAATATTCAATATTATCTAAGCAGACTCCCCACATTTCATTTGCCATAGCTGGGATGAATTCAGATCTATGGGATTTTGCAGCAGGTTACACTATATTTGCCACTGAATGTAGCTTGAAGTTATGGGCTTCTTCACAATAAAAATTGTTGGCATCTCATATTGTTCTCAGTTAAATGGAGAATGCAAGAAACAGTGGGATCTTCAATCAGTAAATCAGAGTCATATTAGGGGAACTAACAGGATTTGAACATGACTCATGAGTTGTAGTTTGAAGTTCCTGATTGCTATTTTGAAGTATCAGATTTTTTTTTAAGCAGAAAAGGATTTAAAAACTTAAAAGTCCTCTAATAACAGCTTCTTCTGAAGAAATATCCAGGAAAAGTTTAGTATGGTGTGAAGATTACATTATCATCTCTGACAATACACAATGTAAACACTTGAAAAAGAATCACAAAAAGATTTCTAATAAAAACATAGTTAATGTAGATTTATAGTAATAAACAGTAATAGTACAGATTGATACTGCAGATTTATGGCAATAATAATTTCACTTTGCTTTCATGTGTTAAAAAATACTTCACATTGACAAACACCACAGTTTCTATCTGTGTGTATACATACACGTATACACACACGGGCATATGCAAACTAACTATGTATGTATACACATCCATACATGCATACAAAATTGGCCACTGTAGATCCAATTTACTGTGCTGGCGATGACAGTGGGCAACAGCTATGCATAGTAACTGATAACATGACATAATATTAGGCTATATGATGCCACACACCACAAAAATTATTTCCTAGTCTTAGGGAGCTGGAAAAAGGATAACAGTTTTAGAGATTCATAGCCATGTATACCCTTAGTGGTATATGTACCAGCTCTTCAAAGGATATTCTGTATCAGCTGCACATTTTGAAAATATAAACTCTTCTGGTGAGTTTGTCACATTTTTTTTAGTAAAGATAAGTATAGATTCAGCTTTCAGACAAGAAAAGGTTACGATATTTGAAGATAGGAAGATCAAAAAAATTAAAGCAAGCAACACTTCAATACACCTCATTGTTTTCAATGACAACCTAACAGTAACAACTACACTTTAATTTTTTCTAATCCTTAATGGCCCATCATAACATATCTATATACAGAAGAAGCATCAAAACCAATTCTGTCCTGGAGAATGTTAGTGCTCATTCTCACACCCATTTCTGTTAGCAAAGATACCACACTATGCAAGCCACAACTATCTTGGTCTTAGCTTGCATGGCATCGATAAGAACATTGTTTTGGTGCTTTAAAGGGAACAACAGATACAATTTCAAAACTGCTTCTGTACAAATCAAGCCCTTAAATGCATAGGTCATTTTTGAGAATATGATCTAGATTTTAATGGGAATAGTATTCTAGATCTGACTTCCTGTATGAGAATAGAAAAGGATCTCAGTAATAGCAGGGTTTATAAAAAGCTTAGCTTTAGATCTGAGCATTGATCTAAATTCAAAATTCTCAGGAATTCAACTCTTCATGAAAATCCCTTTTCTCCAGAGCACATACTTCCTTAACAATCATGAACTCTTCCTGAGTAGCTATCTACCATCTGCAAATGACCAATTTACCTACAAGGTGCTTAATATTAATGCTATATGAGTAGTTTGTCAGGAATAGTAGGAGAATAAGACACCAGATGATATGACATCAAGCAGGACTTCTTACATAAGCATAGATAGTATAATTGCCAAGACTGAAATGTAGCCAAGAATACAGGATTAATAGGATACTTTTAACATCCTAACATTGGGCAGTAAGAAGTTTAATTACCACAAGCACTAAGTAAGCACTAAGTAGCAAGCTTTCCTATTGCAAATTAGGATGCGTATGAAGCATTTATGGATGTACACATACCTGGCAATAATTGAGAACCAAAATATAAATAACATGCAACATATAACTCTGTGGAACACCTTATTTCCCCCCAATAGACCTTCCTTTCTAGGCTCTACTTTACTGACTCTATCAAAGGCCAAGTGGAAGAGCCAGCTGCTTTTCAATCCAATCACTTATCTCAGTTATAAATCCACTTTTTACACTCAGAGTAAAAACCTCATTGCTTCTTCCTATTAGTCCAGTCTATCCCAAAAAAACACCCGAGCATTGTCCCAGCAAAAAATAACACTTGGGTAATTTTTTAAGTTGCCTAGAGCTTTTTGCATCTTAAATGTATAAATCTGGGATCAGCACTAGTCAGGAGAACAAAATAGTCATGCTGGTTTCAGGCTGACCCCCTCAGAGCATGGCCAAAGTGCAGTAAAAACATTGCTTCTAAAGAAAATCACTGCACTTACAGAACCAAAGCAGAGAGCACAGAAGTGTTTTTTTTTCTTTGTAGTCCCTGGAAAACCCTACAAGTTCTGCCACTCCTAGGAAACAGCAAATTAGAAACCAGCTTAAAATGAAAATTTGTAGCCTCAGATTAAAACTTCAAGATCATGCAGGTTTGAGGTTTTCATTTGCATATTCAGTTTTGCGGCTGGGTTCAGTTTAAACGACAATAAACCCCACAAACCTTCAAGTTCCAGGATTTTAAAAGCCAGAACTATTGCTGGCCCACAAAAGACCAACTAAGCACTAAAATTAGTTAAGAAAAAAAAAAAAATCTCCCTCAATGCACCATGGTTGCTTCCCTAATGTGTGAGCCACCACAGTGCATCGTTGGAGTCTAAATTCACCTGCAGACATTCACTTGTAAGGCAGGTCATTGCTGTGTTCCCCAAACATGGGCAAGAGGAGAAGGAAAGAAATCCATGACTACTATGCTCTGCTACAGATCAGGGATATGTATAACACTAAACTATGCCATGAAATCAGGGTCAGTAAAGATGGTGATCCTCTACTGTACACCTATACACAACAACATTAATACATGGTCAACAGCAACAGTAAGCACTGGGCTTTGCTTATGGCTCCAGCTCATGATATAAACATCTCAGCTAAGCATTTTCCACCAGTACAGAAAGAAAAATGAGAAGTCTCCCACTGTTTATGAGGTAGAAAAGATAATACAGAGAGACTGAAATCCCTGAAACCAACCTCAAAATCAACAGTCGGGGGATACAGGAAAAAAATTAAGTGGCTGCTGAATCCAGATACTTTAAGCAGTCGTCAGAATTAGTCCCACGAATACATTGGGAAATGAACATACCCACTAGTGTCACCTTTGAAATTCCTCTGATGTTTGACAATGTCTCTAAAAATTTATAGAATTTTAGGCTGTGTCCCTAAAAATAGCATCAATGGCATTGCTATCTTTTGCATTAGCTTATAGGATTAAATATATTATAATTCCACGGGGAGCTCTACATTTGCATTTAGTCTAATTCTTGAAATGGAAATTTAGTAAAGCTTTCACAAAGCCTAATAGAAAAAAGATGATGAAGTTAGTGTATCATAGTTCAGCTGCTGCCCGGGTTGAGAAATAAATAAAAAAAGGATACTAAGAGGAGACACTGCCTTTCCCTTTAAAAATATCAATTATTCTTAATTTTTATTATTTATTACATATAAGTAGTAGTGCATGCAGGCTGCAACCATGGTAAGGACCATTGTATGAGGCACTGTACAAACACATAGAGCAAAAGGGACTCAGTCCTAAAAAGCCTCCTGTGTAAGTGCATATACAAGTGGTATTTTTCAGATGGATGTTAGTGAACACACGTCACACTTCAAACTGGCCATTGTACTAAATCCAAGCTAATGAACTGCATTGAAGGTTAAAAAAAGCCTCCTTAATGCAAGCTTGTGTCTTCTAAACAGGGAATTGACAAATCTTGCTTATCCTGAATAGCCAAAGCAGGAAAAACATAGCAAAAAAATGGAAGTGCCAAGCCGAGTTACTCAAAATCATTCAGCAAGTCAGTAGCAGTCACAAACAGAGCCAGTCTTTGTTGCCTTTCCACAGCACCCAAGCTGCCACTGCTGTATAGAGAGATGAAATCAACATTAAGACAAGCACTTCGCAGTAGCTTAACAGTCCTGGTCCCAGGACATGTGAACTGGCTGTGTCTCAGACTGCAGAGAAGGTATCCTTGTCCTCTAAGTAACCTATTTGGTAACTAATAGGGTACCACCACCAATTCTCTGTCTGTGTACTCAGGTTTTCTGTGGAAGAAAATCCAGGCACACCACTTGCTCTGCTCCCATCACAAAGTGGAGACACAGCCAAGGTGCCCTCAGTGACAGGATGAGATGCAACCACTGAAATACCTTTTTCCCTTTTTATAGACTCCGCACCCACTCATGGGAATGCTGTATTCCCATACAGATCATACAGGCAATTAGAGTACCACTCTCAAACAGACTGAAAAATTGACTGTCATATCCAGGTACCCAGGATACTGTAAACAAGTGCTTACAGATTATAGGACTGAAGGTCCTTCAAATTCAACATCCTACCTCCAACAGCTGCCAGCTGTGGAGACTTCAAAAAGAATGTAAGAACAAGGGCAACTGAAGTGTGTTCACTCTCTTGCTAGGGAGGTTTTGCCATCCATTGGAAAGATTTCTGCACTGCAGCATGATAACTGAAGGCTACCAACTGCTAATTTTAATATTTTTTTTAAAACTCATTATATCTTGTCTCTACTATGGCGATGAGTTCCAAGATTTAATTACTTGTTGTGCATAAGAAGTACTTTCTTTTACTAGTTAAATCTGATACCCAATCATATCATTGTTCATTTCTTTGTCCTCAATATTGTGAGAAATAGTAAATAATCACCCTCTCCTATTCATCTCTTATTCTCCTATTCACTTTCTCCGAATGCAATACCAGATCATTCACTCAGATATCCGTTACTTTAAAGTTAAACTATCATTATTGCTCAGGGTGAAAGCATTTTTTTTTAAAGTTTTCTCATGCCAGAAACATTCACAAGGATTTTTAATATCCTTTTCAAGATTGTCTCTGCATGTATTTATAATTCACACATTTTGACTTTTAATAAAAATGGCTAAACTATCCCATCTGCATAACACAGATACAGCCTAGTTTCAGCTCTCATTCATTATTAACAGATAGAACTCAGTTATTTATGAGAAGTTTCTTATTCATTTCTGCATGTGCCTCTTCAGCTTTTTAAAAAAAACAACCAAGAAACAAACCGTAAATCTTTGTAAAACAATTTCAAGAACAACAGTTTTAGATTTGTGTTCAAGAACTTTAATACTCTTCGAAAAAGTTACTTTTGATAACTGCAAATATATAAAGATGTTTGTGGTCTCAGTTTTGGTTTTCTTCCGCTTTAGATCTTCATCTATACTACAAGATTAGGAAAAGATTAGTCTACTGTTAGTACTCATACCCTGATCAGTTATAACAACTGTCATTTCAACAATATCTAAGTGTTGGCAATTCATCTCAGTCTTGCACACTGCGTAATTCATTAGAGGACAGAACAAGCTGCTACCTGCCATAGAGGAAATTTTTTCCAGGTTTTTTTCTTTTTCTTTTTTTTTTAAAGGTAGTACCAGGTCTGCAGTTCACATAAATCACTATAGATCTCTTGATATCACCAAAGCCATGCCCTTTTATAACCTGAGACATTTTGGCTTTACAGGTTCTTTAAAGATGCTCAAAAGATAGGTGGCATACTGCAATGAAGATGGCCGATTTTAGGTCCTCTCCAGCATGCGTACCAAGGAACTAAGAAATACATGGTTAGATAATTCTGCTCGTGCTACAAAGTGGAGTCTGCAATAGTAGGTCTCCACAAACATGATGAATTTCTGTTTTCAACATCTTGAGAAATGTCCATCCCACAGCTGACTTCCTTGACTTTGTTCCTAAGAACTGACTGATGTGGTCACCTGCAGACTGTAGGAATGTAAGACTGCCCATATCAGTTGATCTAGGTCAAAGTCCTGCCTTTAGCAGTGGCCAAAAGTGAACATGATACAAACAGCAAGTATATATGGAATGTCCCAATACAGTTTACCAGACGTGTTCGCCCAACTTGCAATCATTTTGAGACTCGGCAGACTCTCTGAGCTCAGACATAGCCTTCAGCTTTGTGGTCAATGCAGTCTGCACACATTTATACCAGCATAATGAAGAGTTTTTTACTGATACAGTTAAGAGAAGAGAATGGGATTCACACTCCATTGTGAATGTCACTTTAACTGGTCACACAATAGAACCTATAAAAAGACCTAAGTTTTTTACTTGGATAAGGGGAAAGGAAGCATGAGTTGCACCAAATGAAAAAAAAAAAAAAAAAGCATTAATTTATTATAGGGCCCTGACAGTTTCAGCATCAGAGCTATCAGTATGAGAAAAAGATCTGCTGGCCTTATGAAAACCTAGCCAACCTAGCCATCACCTTCACCAAGCTCCAAACCCTGAACAAAGCTTACAAATTCACCCTGATGAGCAGAACTAATGATGAATATTCTGACAAAGCATTTTTTCCCATGAGAAAAAGCTGATGAGTTGAAATGAAAACGTTTCATGGAAGTATTGATTTTAATAAAATTTTTAGGGGAAATAGGTCCTTAGCCCTGATGGGATATTAAGTCCAGGACAGCCAATACCTCCCACTAGAGCTTCACCTAGTTTCTAATTAACCCATATTACTCTGGCTGAGTCTGATGGGGAAACTAGACCTGTTTTGCATATCCCATTAATTATCCACTCATCCTAGTAACTACTCTTGCATGTTTTGTGCCTTTTCTGTCAGAACTCTACTACAGAAGTTCAGTTCCATATATGGTCCATGAATGCTCATTTGTATCTACCAGGAAATTCAACAAGACATCCACAGGAGAGCTGAAACAGCCTTGGGTACACAGCCCTCATCTTGGACTCTGGCTACCCAGGGTCAAACTGTCAGTGCGAACCAGGCAGAACAAGGGTTTGGAGTGTGGTCTCTTTGATCCCAAGGGACTGATCTGTCTCTCAGGGCTGCCTCCCTAGAAACTGAGGCAGGATAAGGGTGAAAAAGGAACTGAAATCAGGAAACATCTAGTGAGATAGGAAGTTTGTGAAGAAGGGAGGAAAGACCCTTCTCCTAGGGGAAATGCTGCATTCCTTGGGGGCACTGGAATTTGAAATCTAATGTTCACAGATTGATTTGATTTCAACTTTCTGTCCATTGAAGCAGGCACGCCATTTAACAGAATCTGTAACAAACTGGCACCTGCAGGGCTCACACAGGTCATGTCCTAACTGCTTTCTTCTGTGGCTTATCCTGAACAATTTCAGGTCCTGATCCAGTGAGATTCAGAGGTAGTTCCTTGAGAAGTAATAAGCTCTTTGAACACACATTGCAGTCAACAAAAGTGAAGGCACTCTGTATCTCTCAGGAACAGGCTCTTACACATTAAGGGCTGCAATAATTTCAAAGCATGAGGGAGCTATGTACTTAGTTCACCTGCATATTGATGCATAACATAGAAACTAAGCATAAGGCAGCTAAAGGCAATTATTCTAATCTTTAAAAATTCTAATCAGAGCAACTTCGAATTTTGCTTATGGTACAAATAGGAGACACATAATCACAGAACTAGTCACCTTCCCATTTTCAAGGAGACTTGTGTATTTTGAAGCACTAAATACTAACCTTCAGCTACTTTGTACAGTGCTTAAAGCACACAGGTTTTGTTTAGAAAAAATGGTTTGATTACACATACAAACAGGAAACCTTACAAAATGTTAAAGCAGTATTGCAATGACATTTTCTTCTCCACAAGGCTAGGGAAGCAATTTCTCATAAAAACAGCCACCATTTTCAGCATAAATAGTATTAGAGAGGAAGGCAAATTAGAATCTTGGCTTTAAACACACCCCTTTTCAGAAGGCCTTTATAAATATCTTTAATTATGAAACTGATTTACGCAACTACATCCTTCCTTTGGTACTGTTATCCACCTTTGGGTTGCTTTAGACCAAGTACCTGCAGTTGCTGCACACTGGGGAATGTAGCTACAGTGCAGAAGGTCATCTCAGAAACCATCTATCTACCGAACGACAAATCAGAGGTTAAAAATCTGTTCTACCCATTGGGGGCATCATACAGGACAAAGCTGCCCACTCATGTCAATGTCCCGTTATGATGGCCTCGATGGGGTTAAGTAATCTGTACCAGATGAGGATCTGACTAGGTATTGACTTAAGACAGGGCTCATAGTATGCAATTTGCATCATTTTACTGTGGCAGGCTTCAGTGAGAGTGACATGCCCCAAACCTTATTTTGTCCTCTTTCGTATTTTAGATTGGAGGGCAGGGGAAGGGAAGGGTGGGGAAAAGCAGTGCTCTTCCCCACTGAAACTCAGCTGAAAGGCTAGCTATCTCATGTGATGGTTATCTAATTGATTCAAATGTCAGCTTCCTATACAGAGTCTTGTAGCTTCCCAGACACAGACTGTTGCAGTCTTCTCTCTCATTTATATTTTTCAGAGTCTTTTCTTTTAGTGTATGAAAGGCATAAAATATCATACAAATTATCTCACTAAATCATTCTCTTTAAATGTCTGCCTTCCTTTTCATGTTTGACTCTGACCTACTGTCAATCCCATTTACATGAAAAAATTATTGGAGCACTTCTCCTATATCAGCATTCATTAGCAGCTCCAAGTGCCTGGCACACAACAGGGGTTTTGCCTACTATGCAGTTTGGGGCTGTTCTCATCAGAAATAGGAGCAGATAATGAGGAAAGAACACAAATCTATACAGCTTCTGTCAGTGCTCTCGTTTACTTCAGCAAGCAGTAATGGGGAAATATTTTCACATGCCAGCCTCTCTCCTGCAGCTTCTGTAGTCAAAGGCACTTTTAGGCCTGTTTTCTCCATTGTCTGCTGTTATTTATTGCCCTTCCCCCATGCTGTGCCACACACAGCAAGCAAGGTGCTCTGAGCAGCGAAGTTGAAACACACATGACTACACTTCTGTTTCAGGAAAGCCAACTATGTGTGTTAAGTTTGGCAGGACTCAGCCTGAAATGACTGCTCCAAGAACCAGTGTGAAAGTGTTATCTGCTGAAAATGAAAGGTCATTGTACTCAGGATTCCTGGAAGTCTCTATAGAAGTCAGGTTGTCTGGCAGAATTATTAAATAAATTTCTCTATAGATATACATATCTTTCTAGCCACTGGCCTGTGGCTCTGCTGCAGGAGCTTACACAGACAGTAGTCTTCTCTATTTGAAACATTTGAAAAATTTCCAAATGAAAATTTTCTGAATTGAAATACTGTTTTCTTACTGCAGTTCCTGTGCTTGCCTCCCTCCTTTCACTTGAAGGCTCACCCACTACTTGTGGCTCAGTACCTAGCAAAAAACCTCTAGGATCCTGTCTTTCTTAGCTGTCATTATAATTTGACCATATTTTAAACAACATATAGCTATGTATCTATACAACCTTATCCAAAAATGGAAGAGAAATATTTCTGATGAAACATTAATTTGCTGAATTTAATTCCTTTTCCAAAGCAGACTGTGATCCTTTGCATATGTGCCATAGGAGGTTATCTAACCACTATATTTAAACGATATTAAATGATTCCATAGTTAAAAATAATAAAAAAACTCAAAACACCACAAACCTTTGTTTAAGCAGATTAACATCTGAGCCATATGGCTCCAGAACAGTATCCTGTGTGCAGTACTTAAGTTTGTGACACGAATGATTTGTGGGGAAATAAATTTAAAGTTGGTCTTTAAAAGTTCTCATTGCTGATAACAGATTATGCTACTGATCACGGCTTATGTAGAAATTCAGAAAGCCAGCACAAAAATATGAAAAGAATTTCCATTTGCTCTAACCAGAGCCACTGAAAATAATCTATGTATTAAAAGCAAAAGATCTCAGTGATCTCCCAGTTTTTCAGGATGTAGCAAAAGTTACACAGCACCAGGGAAATTTACAGCCCACCACTGCTTGCTAAGGACAAATTTAGAGATTTCCAGGACCAGAGGTGTCTGTACGAAGCACGTTCAAGAACCTAATCCAAACAAGGGCAATAGAAGTCCAACATGAAATCTTCAGTTACAGTTAATAGACACAGGAACAACACTTTACAGGAAGGACACACTTGAGTAGAAGATGCAGTTGAGAAGACGCACTAAGTCTGACCATCACAAGGTTGTTAAACATGGAATATGCATGAAGAAATAGTTTGTATTTAGTTCTTATTAAGACAAAGAATTCTGACCACCACATTAAGAGACTTGCATGTCTAATTTCTGCCCCAGACTAGTGGGAGACTGTATATCAAAATTCTCTTCCCAGTCTTTTCATTAGCAATGGATTAGTTTGCCAAAACTTTCCTGGTTATACTTTTCTCTCAATCACAAAAAGCTGCCAAAATGGAAACCACTTGTACAAAAGAAACAAATTTGGGAAAACTTTAAAAGAACCAATCTTCAAAAAGAGCAGAGCCAAAACTATTTATGAGTTTATAACACTGATCTTGGCAACCTCTGTCTTAAAGAAAAAGTTAGTAGTGGGAGGGAGAGAAGGAGTTTGCTCTATAGTGATGGGAGTTGTAGATCCACTGCCTGTGCAGTATTCTACCTTCTATTCTGGTTTATGCATAATACCCAACAATAAAAAAATAAAGATGTTTGAAAGATGTATGCTTTCAGTGCATTCTGATTCTGTAATCACTCCATACACATTTCCCCTTTCATAACCACAGGCGATCTTTGCATAGTGCTGCTTTGCAGTCATATTTGGCTAAATATCCTCAGTAAAAGGATGAGAAATGCTACTGTAAAATAGCTTTCTCCCCAAGCTTTGCATGTGCTTTCAATGTGGTCCTTGGGAAAATAGATGGGCTGTAAAATAGTCCCGAGCCTTAGGAAAGTCCTATCTTGCATTCACAAGTGGGTATTCTTTAGCTGAGATAGATAATTACTAAGCTAGCTACTTGGCCCAAACAGCTTGTCACCCCTGTTGAAGACTACTGACTCCATAATAGAGAAGTATGAAGAAAATACATACATGTACTTCTGGGGAGGCTTGGAAGCAGATACACCCACAGTCTGTTCAGCTGTCTCTGCTAGGGTGGAGAAAAAGAGAAAACATATCTAGGGTAGCAATTGTTTCACCTGTCTGCTAAATTTGCTTTTCGCCCTCCCCAGCATGTTGGGGAGAAAGTAGGATTCTTTCAGGAAAAAAGGTAAAGGGATTCTATATAGTTGGTCCTGGTTTCCACACTTCTGACAGACTATCTTGCTTTGATACCTAAGCTTTCACTATGAAGAGACAAATCCTGACACACAAGGGTGTGTCAGGGCTACCCTGTGTCTTATCACAGCAAGGTCAGAGCAGCAATTTAACTTATTGTTTAACAGTCAGTTCATAATTGGAAAACTATATACTGTGATATCCTGAAGTAAGCAAGTTAATCACCAGACTAGAGCAATACAGCACAGTACAGCATAAAGCAGGTCCCACTGAGAAGGTAAGCTGCAAGTCTGAAACACAAAGCAAGCAAAGAAGTGGAAAGCATACTCGGACATTGCAAGGGGATTTCTAAGCCACTGCAGCCATACAGCTTGGGACTACCAGGTGTCTTTGACTTGTTGAAGACAGTGGGAGCTATGTATGTGTAAGGATTACAGATCAGCAGGCCTTTAAAAGAATTTCAGCTTTACTACAAGAAAGCCTTGCACCCTTTAGAGTGTCATATAGAAACATCATTCAGTGTTTGACTCCCATTTGCATAGCCTGTGCACAATAAATACTGGTAAGTTATCACTTCTCTTCTTGCCATTTTCAAGCCCATGATTTTACAAGACTCAGTTCCTTATGGAGCTGGCTCTCCCCTCTTCTATTTTATTTTTTTCCTAGAACATAGCAAGAATGTCACAGACGATGTGCTTAAGAAATTTTCCTAATCAAATTGTTCTCTTAATACCAATCAGCTTATTTTTTTCATATTCCATTAAAACAGTATTCTTTACATTTTGTAGATTCATTCCAACATACTAGAACTGATTTCAAAAGTGACTGTCAGTTTGAAAGATTAGCCTTACTTACTGTGCTTTCTACACTGGTAAGGAAAGCTGACAGGTGCATCGTCAGCCAGCATCCAAGGGTTTCTGTGATTAAACACACCAGTTCACATCAGAGCAGATGAAAGGATTTAAAGGCTTAAATTGTTAATTTTTTTTTTTTTACTCCTAATGAACTAACTTTAAATTTTAATGATTCTTAGAAAGCTTTTGAGTATATAACTTTTTAAAATGGTGCTTTAAGAAAAAAAAAATCCCGGAGTAATCCATTTCTTTTCCTTTTTCTAACACATTTCTTTGCTTTATCTGAAGTGACCACTTATCTACCCAAGAAAAAGTTTGGATAAAGGTTATTCAGGGTCTACAAATAATGTTAGGCAGAATAAAAATTCAAATCAGCATTGCCAGGTTTTCTAAAAGGAATTTCCTTAATAATAAAAATAATATAGCTGCATATTGTTTATTGGTAATGACAACAAACAAGAAATAAAAAAAAAAAATCTAAGTGAAGCTTTTTGGAAAAGTATTTTTTTCTCTTGCATATTCTTGACTTCCCTAGTTATGCCATGTTATATAAAAGACTTAGTAAATTGTGTAGCTGTATAGGGCTGTTCATGATGCGCCATAAGCCTAGACATTTCCTTTGATCCATTCTCAATTCTAAGGCATAAACTGATGGATTGGAAAGTGGTTTCTTCCCCTCTGCTGAAGTATTGCACCTGCAGCCAATGAAGTTAGGTTCTAATCTGAATTCTCTTAAAAACCAGTGAAAACATTCATCAGTTTTAATGATTTTAAGACTGGAGCCTTCCAGTCCAGTATCAGGTATCTCTGTTAGGGTGAGAATGCTTTATAAGACAGGTAAAAATCCTAACACTGGTACAGGTACTGAGACCTTGGTGCCAGCAGCAAACATGAATAATAGTTCCCTTGCTAAACAGTATTTCTTCACAAGCTAAGTTATCAACTTGCATCATTTTAATGCTACTGAAAACAACAGAGGGGGAAGCCTGTATATGAGAGACATTCATTTTTATGCAAGACAGTTTCATTTAAAAAAATATTATATAATAAAATAAACTTGTGTACTGAAACTGATGCCCAAATTGCCCTCAGACTGAAGCTCCTACTAAACAGGATACCCTACTAACCACACATCTTTCTGTTGCAAAATACCTCACTGAAACCAATGGTGCAGCCTTTCTCTCAGTTTGAAAAGGAATTTGAGCAGTAAAAAACATGACTTGATAATATTGCATATTAAGATGGAATAAAAAGTAAAACATGTCACCAAAATTGTTTGCCAACAACCACTCCTCAGAATGTACATAGGCACACAGTCAGTTAGGAGAAGCCTGCTTTCTTCCAGTCTATCCTTTTACAAATCAAACAAGAAAGGAAATAGCAAAGTCCCACCACGCACAAAACCTGCCTAGCACCTCTGGAGCTTGCACCTGGTGTGAAAGCTCTGGGCCTTGCCCATAGGATAGCAAAACCCAGGTGCCAGCTAATGGAGAAAGTAGAAGGTAGAAAGAAATATTAGTGTTTGGCCCACAGCAAATCTTCTGGGAGGGCAGGGGTCTAACCCACTTTCCCTCCTGTTGGCACTGCCCAACATGGCATACACACTCAGCATCACGTAGCATAGTGATCAATGATTTCCTCCTTACACTGCAGCTGGTTCACTCCCAGGCTGGACAGGAGAGAACATTTCACATAGTGCAAAGTAGCCTGTGCCAAATGTGTTATGCCACTAGAAAAGCACAGCAGATGGGCCAGAGCATCTGCTTTGCACCATACATACAGTATGGCTTAAGCTCAGTGCACTTGAGTTCTTTAGGCTTCCTCCTCTGGTTTACAGGAGGCTTTGAGTTGTGCTGGTTATTATATATCTTGAGAACCAAGCCTCAGAACCTGCACAAACTTTTCCCATTACTTTCAGTCATGTCTCAAGTCCAGCTCGGACAGAAAGACGAATTAGGGTGAAGAAATACAATAGAAAGAGCACCCAGGCTTTGCAAGAAGCAGCACCACTCATGAAGCACAGCATATTTTCCTCACATAATTACTTTTCTTTCACAGTTTTTCTTCTTTTCAATAAAATAAAGGATATGCATTCAGCCAGAGTAATTAGATTTCATTTAATAAAACATTTAGTGCTTGACTTTGAAGCGACAGGAAAAGAAACATGGTAAGAAAGAAACACGAACTGTTTTCACAAAGGTAAAGTCAAACACACAATAGCAGCTCAACATTTTTCGAAGCCCCACCCCACTGGGAGCTCCAGACCCTCTCAACTCATGGCCACTGTCTCACACAGACATGCAGTATTTGTCACTGACTACACTCAAGTTTTCATCCGCTGACAGACCTGGAATGAAGTTGTGCTCCCCAGAAGCAAGCTACAAATGCAAAGACAAAGAAATTGAATGTCACAGATCATCAGCCAATCTAATTATTTGGCTGAGACTATGTAACATTCCAGCAGGAAAATAGCATTTAATTAGGCTGGCATGAACATTATAACCAGAAATAAAATGAGAATACAAACAAACGCCACGTATGGGTATAATCTTTACATAACAAATAGCAATTGCAATAGTACAGATAATTTGTCAAAATGCTATCACTTACATCAAAAATAAAGGAAGAAAAAGTAAAGTTATACTCCAGAAATGCACTTTTTCCAGGGCCCAAGCCTGGAAAAATCTGCAAAAATTTTGAATCAGTGGTCAAGTCATCCCAAGAGCTCTTGGCATCAAGCAATAAGGAAGGGGCCAGAAAGTCTCAAGAAAAAAGGCAGCAGGAATCAAGCTCCTGCAACAATTGTTCTAATTTATGCCATGTTCACGTCTAAAAAACCTATGGAAAAGAGGGTGGCAAAAATCTAGCCAGATTAACTGGGCTGGTGGCCAACTTTGGCCCACAGGCTGTAGGTTAGGCATTCTCACTCTAAACTACAGGGAAATACAAGGTGAATCTACCCTTGGCTTCCCTGTTTTCAGGCTAAAAGACTGGATTTTACCCATAACTTCAATCTCTCATGAGCTACAAAGCAGCCTCCTAGGAAAGCAGAGCTTTCCTCAGCATTCCTTGGCACTCCATCCCCAAGTCTCTTAACTGTAGTGATTAGGTTGAAGAGCTTCCTCTGGTACCTATCTTCTAAGCCTCTTTTGATTCCCAGTTATTGTCCCTCGTTTCTCGATGTCAGATCTTACTCTATAAGCAGCGCACAAATGCATGACAACTTGAGAACAAAACAAAAAATCAGGATTGTGTTCACAACAACAAAGTACCTTGCTCTGAGATAGAGTCAGGCCCTGAGATTACAGACAGTAATAGGTCACAGAGAAGCTGGCTGGACAGTGGATGGAAGACCTGCAAAAGGAGAGAGGGGAGCTGCGAATGCAGCAGGGCACCTTGGTCTTGATTTTCGTAGCAGGTAACACCCCTGTCCTCAGAGGAGTTACCCTCGACTTACACTGATGCAAAAAAGAATTGGATCCTTTAGCACTGCCAAGTTCCAACAAGCAAAGATAGATGAGGTGCTCAGAAGCAACAGCATTTTCTATGTACAGTATCCAAGGAACCCGATGAGGAACACCAACTGTGCTGCTTTTAATACACAAAGATTGCAAAGGTAGGGAAGAAAAGGAGGAAAAAAAAGCTAGTAGAAAGGCTGGACTCCCACTTGAAGCTTGAGCCTACTTCAGAGAAAATTATATAGTCAATCTGATAAGATGACACAAGATCAAAGTGTGAGGAACACAAAGGAATACCTGAATTCACCCGATAAACAAATGACAAGCTCCAAAAAGTAAACGCCCACAAAAATACAGAGGTAAGCAATCCTAATTCATTGCTTGTTTACAGAACAAAGTTACATGTTCTATTCCCCATGTGTTGGCATTACCAAGAAGGTGTTTTCTGGAAGACAAACACATTGAGGAATCCACCAACTGATAACTTGGAGACTGACCAGTCTGAATCCTCAGAGGTTGACTCTTTCCTTCCCACCGTTGTGGGCTAACACTGCAGGCACAGGACCAGCGCTCCTGGGCTCAGGCTCCATTCTCAGACTTGTTTGCTCTGCTCTCGTATGCTCACAAATTTCTACAAGGATTATGGATATTTCATATTCATACAAAACATGAATATTCATATGGAGTGCAAAAATTAGTGTTGTTCACATTCAAGATACAAAAAAACATACTCTCAGGTACTGTTCTGTCAGGTACATATGACTTTATACAAATGCCTTTAAGTTCCTCATGATAAATTAGAAATGTGCAGCTACACACTTGTCTAGGTTCCCCCCCATCTTAAAATACATGATACTTTACTATTGCAAGAGTGCGAGTTTGTCATTTCCCTTAAATCACCCTTGGCTTTTAGTGTCAATTCTCATTTTGCACAGCTGCAAATGACTCAGTTGTCATAGGAGACAGATACAGTCATGATTTCATTTTAAAATGATTTATTTCTATAAACTACATTAAAATGATTTTGACCATATAGGTTTAGTACTCCAGTGATGCAGCTATGGAAATAAAGGAAAAGATCGTAATTTCTCTGAGTAATGGAAAAGAGAATCTTGTTTTATAAGACTTATTGATAAACTGCATCTAGGCTTTCTCATATTTTTAAAGGGATCAAATAATCAGATCATTGAAGGGGGTGGAGGCAAAGACCACTATGTCAGGTTGGACTTGCTGTCCATCATGTCTGATGTCGCACACAAAACAATCAATCCTTTATCATTAAAAAAGGGATTTCCTATTTTCTACCAAAACAAATCTTCAAGTCCTTCTGTAGGTCTCAATGCACCAACCCAGCTGGAAAAGTGTTGTGTTCTACTTTTGAGATAACAGAACTAGATTAGACTTTGGACCATTTAAGTTATCTAAACACTTCACTCTGACTCCCTGAGTTAGTTCTAGTAACTTAGAATTCACCCATTTTCCCCTCCTATCATTCAAAAAAATCAGCTCTTGGGACCTTATCAGCAGTCACTGAAACTAAACATAACTTGAAGACAATGCAAAATGCTCTCTTTCTGGCCTGAAAGAACTTTCACATTTGTGCCAGTTTTGCTAATCCAGAAAATTTAGTTCCTGGTCTCAGGTCTTCCAGGATCACTGTTACACAACACAACCTGATGTCCCAACTGTTACAATGCAGTGTAGTGGACCTTCTTCAAATCCTCAAAACTGGATTATTTTTCTTATGAGCTCAGCAGTTTACTGGAGGAAATCAGTAAGTAATTACTCATAGTCTACTCTGCCAAAAGTTCATGGTGAAGGCCTGGAAAATTTCCCAGACATGAAAACAAAAGCATTTCCCTTATAATACAGTGGAACATTTGTCACCAACAATCCTCATTTCCTCTAACCAGGTTTCAAGTTAAAAGGTGTCAGTTTGACACCATATGCAAAGCTGCTAGGTACCTAGATTGGAAGTTAGCACTTTTATTCCCTACAGACACAAGAAGTACACATGAAGGTTAGAACAGATGGTGGGGAAGTCAGGAAACATATGTTTTTATCTGGACACCTTCACACTAAGAAACAAAAGAAACCACCTTTCTTCTATCTGTTGCTACCACTCTTTCTTTCATATGGTTTCAAGTTTGGCAGGGGAGAGTTCATTCTTTTTACTTCCCTGCTTTTCACCAAATAAACTGGCTCCACCTCTCAGGGTAAACCGAGTGAGTCCTACCCCTCCTCTGCTGCTTTCCGTCATCCTTGGGAGGATGTCATGAGCAATCAGGGAGAGAGCTCTGCAGTTATTTGCAGTGCTGCATGAAACTCTCTAGCTGCTTTATAAAATTGTAAACAGCCAAAAATGGGAGTAGACAAATCAGAGATTCTACCAGTTATTGCTTTATGAGTTTTAACTGCTCAAACACCAATTTACAGAGAAGACCAAAAGACATATAAGCCTTCTACTGGGACAGCAATAGTACAGATAAGGAGGGGAGAGTTCCATTTCTGTCAATCATAAATGTTTTACCTTGAACGAGATGAAAAATTTCAAAAAAATTTCAAAAAAATTAAAAAATTTAAATTAAAAATTATTATTCTTGACTGATCAATTTTGGTCTGCTGTTCTCATAAAATTTCAACATTTTGTTGAAATATCCGTTGCTCAATCACTGTATGAGTTTGATTCAAAAAGACAGCACAGAACTTAACAAATCACAGCGGAATTGCTCTCTTTATCTGTGCATTAGGCTCTCTGCACAGATTCTGTTTTTTACAATATACCAAAGCCCATGATATATCACCCTTCCTCTCACCTACAAAAGGAAAAAAAAGGGTAGTGTGATAAAGATTATCGTCGCAGTACATTGCTGCTAATTTCAGTCTGTCTCTGTTTCAGCCTCAGGAGGCAGAACTGCAAAGGTAGAAGTGTTACATTCTACATGCACAAGGATCAAACAGCAAAAAGGCTTATTTTAGATGAAAAAAATGGGGAAGGAAAAAACTTTCCATAAAGGACTACAGCATTCCTGCTGACCATAACAGAAGTTAAGAGAAAATTACTTTTGTCTCTGCATAAGGGTTCACAAAAGTCTGATTCCCTTTTCATAGTCCTCTTCCAAACACACAATAAAATGTCTTGGTATTTTAAACAATTAATTTCCCTTCATGCCATGCTCAGGTTTCAAATACCCTTAGAAAACAGTCAGAACCTTTCCTTTGTCACTACTTAATTGTTTTATAAACACTTAATCTTTCCTTCCAATTTTATCCCAGCAGATCATTAATCATTGTCCCCAAATTCCCTCTTTATCAGGATGGATCATGAATGCTTGACAAGCACACACAGCCACGCTTTAAGAACACTGCAACAGCATTGCTCTGTTTACCAACTAAAACCTAGCCTTCTTAATTGCCATAATGGGATTTCAAAGGCAAAACTTTTTTGAAACATATATAACTCATCTTAATGCCCCATGTGGACAATTGTTTGGGATACAGGTAGTTTTCTGCTGCCCAACCAGTCTGCAAGGGGTTATAGATAACTAACTCCTCCTTCCTGGAGATCAGCAAGCCATCAAGCCAAAGACACTTCCCAACCTGTAGGTTTGGTGGTGAATTCTATAATTCCAAGGATGTTTGAATGTACAAGACTATGCAAAACTGAGCTCCAAAAGCAGCTTTGCATTCCAGCTGGTTCTGCAAAATTTGAAGCCTTCCAGAGGACTAATTTCAGCTTGACAGGAGCCTCCATTCACCAGGAACATATTATCTGAAAGATGCTCTAAAGCCTAAACTCAGCAGTATACAGTGAAATCCAAGGAAGAGTACATCCCAAATCCTCATGACATGAATATTTGCCATGCTGGGAATTGCTGTGATGGTACTGAAACTGGGGAAGGATTTCTTGTCTCTTTTTGCCATGGCTTCTAGGAAACTGCATGTCTCTGACAGCAGTAATTATATACACATATACTACAACCACAGGACAAAGATCAAAATGATTTGAAAGTCCTAAGATCTTTTAATTAGAATATATCTGTATCCTGAAATTTAAATATCTCTAAAAATCACTTAATGATTCAATGATTATTGCTCTTTTGTTTTTTTGCTGTCTGAAGGGAAGAAAGTGCAACTTAAATTACTCACAAGTACATGTTACTCATCATTAGCTGGTGGAAAAAATTCTATTGATCACATTTTGCTGTTACTACAACATGAGTAGCTGTGACATTGCATTCACAGTTTTATGGAAACAGACTTTGTGATCATGAGGATTTTTGAGTACAAGCTGGTTAAGAATCTTAAAAAATACATGAACAAAAGGGAGTACACATTTCTTAACCAGAAATAAGTTTCTGGATGAAGGGTGTTCTGCCTGCATTCAAGAATATTTTGGATAGTTAAAACCCAAATGAATTGTTCACAATATTTTTTTGAGGATTTATTCCCCAGAAAAAGTCATGGCTTTCAATTTTTCATTGCTGCCTTTTGACAAACTAAAGGTAAATTAAAAGCATTCCCTCTGATGCATTAAGGTAGAGTATGATTCTTTATGCTCCAGTTACTGGAAAGACCAGAGCAGTGGAAATAACTGAACTAAAAAATTCTATGAAATATACAGTTCCTTTAGCTCCGTAACCTGGGCAGCTTTTCCAAAATCACTAGCTTCAAAAGATTCTAAAATCCTGAGAAGAACAGAAGATGATACTCAGAGAGGACTGTGTTTTAATAAGCTGCAGTGGAGCCATTATGCCCAAGTCTTTTTGCAAGCTTAACTGTTTGTTTGATAGGTAAATTCTTAATATCTACCTTAAGAAAAGAGCTTATTGCACAGAAACAAAATAGACACCAAACCCCAAAGCCAAAAAATATAGAAGATAAGAATTTTTTAAAAATACTTGGTATTCACTATGGAAGAGACACAATCCTTGCTGAACACTGGTCAGGCAAACAGGCATGTTACAGCAAAAAGTGGTTAGTGGCGCACTTCCTCCTCCCCTGTTTATTTCTGCCTTATGCCTATCTAAATTGCCCATTCCAGTCTACAAGTTGCAACAGTTACTACTTTATCATGTATCCACTGTTCAGAGACTATCTACTGGGAATAATACAGATCTGTGAATAACTCATTGTTCTTTTTTCAGCCACTGAGACACTTTGAAAAAATAACTAGAAGTTGTACTTAAGGAATAGAGAAGAGCTGAAAATTACTGCTCTGTGGAGTAAAGGGAAGGCAGAGTTTACAGGGGGCACAAAGGTAAATGTCAAGCAGGCAGTAAAAAAATACGCTTGGACTTACTGGGACAAAAACCTACTATTCCACTTGAAAAGCTGCCTTTTAGTATATAAGTGGGACAAGGATTTAGGGTAATTATCAATAATAAAACTGAATGAGAGCCGAGGGCGAACACAGACTATGAGCTAATCAAGAGTATGCAGCAATATTCACACAAGCAAAGACAGCCATGAGTCTGGGCTACAGAGGGAAACCCCACTACCACTAGGCAGGCACATGAATCCTATTCCACATGACCCAGATCCGACAAGACTGACAATATCATATCATCATAGCCACTGCTTCCCCAACAGGACTGAGACAGGGAAATGTTTCCTAAAGCTAACAACAGAAATGAGTGAAGGGTTAATTTCTCTTTGAGTGGAACATGAAGAGACACACATCAGGGACTAA
Source organism: Haliaeetus leucocephalus (assembly GCF_000737465.1). Lineage (NCBI taxonomy): Eukaryota > Metazoa > Chordata > Aves > Accipitriformes > Accipitridae > Haliaeetus > Haliaeetus leucocephalus. The sequence continues at coordinate 7,351,801 of NW_010972676.1, forward strand.
CACCAAATAAATGTATTAAGCAGCTACAAAATGGTCACTACAGGCATAATGCAGCTCAGCTCCGCTAAACTTAAAGGCTCAGTCTCTCAAAGAACTCAGCAGGTTTATGCTGTGCTAGAATGCCAATAGGCAGCTGAAAGACATGTATATTTCCCTGCCTATAATATCATACCTCAGCTGCAATGTAGAAAGATTAAGTGCACTAAATACATACAGCTTGACCAAGTGAAGGCTGAAAAGCAACAAAACAAGACTGCATAAATTAATTATTTACAAAAGAATAAACATAAACATGGAGAAAAAAATTATTTTAATATAAACAGCACTAATGGAATGAGAACAAATATGTATTTGAAATACCAAGTAAAATTTTGAAAGCAATATATATAGTTTCTGGCAAAGCAGCTGAAACACAGTCACTTCGTTCTTATTGAACTAGACTAAGAAAAACTCTTGGAAACACATACTGATAAAGTAATTGTCTTACTAGATATTCCAGGAGATCTTCCCTGCCTTTAACACCTCTCAATCTGTGACTCTTTGCATTCATGAAAAAGAATTACAAAAACCCCCAACCTCAAAACCCAGAACACAGGCATGAAATACAGAGAAGAAAAGGAATCACTTTAAAATTGGACTTCAATTCTTGGTACATAAGTTCAGGTGGTTTAAACATAAATTTTATTTTATGTTTCTTTTTTAGCAATGTAATTTCATAAGTATGTACCATAAATAAGGTACTCCTAAGACTACACATCTATTTGCTGATGACTTGCATCACACTTAAAGTTAATAAAAATAGATATGAATGAAGCTGGAAAAAACCCCAATAATTTCTTATGCACACAATCACCAAAGGAGCATTTGTTAGCACTCTTTCCCAATACAGTATCAGGCCATAACAGCAAACAGCTGCAGCTACTATTACAGCCTGCATGATAAAGAGGAATAGAGTGTCTCAATTTCTTTTAAGAAACGAAATCTCTCTATATATGCTTATATATTAAGTACTATATATAAGCATATAGTGTTATTATATTGTCAAAAATATTATATATTGTGAAAAGCTGCAGGAACTCTAATTAACAATGTTTACTAATATAAGAAACTGGTGACCGGCAATATACAAAGAGAGTTGTTGGTTTCACAACGATGATTTTTCAGAAATCAAAAGGCATTTAATAATATTGGCTTCTTATAAGCCGACTGTACAGTGTTTTACAATGCAATAGCATTTTCTCCCTTTGGCAGAGCAGGAAACAGAGCTAGACGTATAAAACAACTTCCTGAGAGTATTTGACCAGACCTGTAGTAAAACAAAGACGCACTATGCACAAGCAGTGCTCCTACAGCTAGCCACAACAAAAAGGCCAAAGACTGAACAGGAATGAAAATTATTGTTGTCAATTGTAAGGAAAGCATAGTGGGGGACAGTATGGTGAAGTTGCTGCAGACTAGAGCAGGTCAGAACATACTGCTCTTTTCAAGCCATGCTGTTCAGAAGGCTGTTGTGAAAGAGAAAAATTTTCACATGACAACCTTCTGGAGACTAGATGTAGGGCTTTAAGTCCCTTTTTGGCCTGACTCGTTATGAATCACACAGAGCTTTATCTTCTATGCACCTCCAAGTCAAAAAAGGTGTTGGCTAAACAGATTTTTTTGGAACTAAACCATTCAAAACAATGTTTAACTGTCTCTGGTTTTTTTTTCCAAAGAAATGGATATTGAAAAAATCAAAAGTACTCTAAAAAAACCATAATTGTTATCCTCAGTCTTCTGTAAGACTATCTTCAGACCTGCTTCATGAATATTTGGGTGCTCAATTTCCCCCAAAGGGGCTTGAAAATCCCACTCTGTTTACAACTATAAATCTGCCACCTTTCATAAGCACTAAATTCACTTTTAAAATAAATAATTATAAAGAATGTGGTCACAAAACAGGCAGCAATATGTCCCATATGTCATAAAAACTGATCAGTCAATTTTTAAGCGGCACAGACAGGCATGAGCCAAAATGCCCAATGAAAATGTTCTACTGCAGTTCCACATCTCTCTCAGAGACAAATTCCTCATCCCCAAGACCTAATCACAAAAAAAAGTGTTTCTCTGAGAATCTACCTTACAGCAAGAGCACTGAATAGGATTCAGAGGAAGATATTTTGCACATTGTGATACCTGTGATCTTTTAGTCTTTTTGCAAAGGTAAAGTAACAGCTTAAGAATGAATTCCAAGTCTAATACAATAATTTATTCTGTCATGAATAAATTCTGTCTCTGAGCATGAGAGGATTCTCTTTGGTCATGCCTCCTCTAAGAGGCCTTCCTGTATAAATAAATAACAACTAGAAACATTCCCCCTAAGTGCTTTATGTTTATATACTTGTAAAAGAAGGTTACTGACTACGTGAATATCCAGAATCTTCAGGTAACTTACTTTGTGTCAAATACTTTGACAAGCCTACTGCTCCTGTCGTCAGAGGAATAGTTAGTCTGCACTCTTCATAACTCCATGCGAAGAAACTCGCACTTTCTTATTGCAAAGGAATTGGACTTGCCCAGTTTAACCCTATAGTGAGAGTCCTGACCATTGCATCTCAGGCTGTCGAAACCCCTTTGGATCAGCAATAATTCCTGTTGTCCACAATATTTTTTTTTTATTAACACATGGAAAACATACTATTCTTAGGGTTCCCGTTATGCTGTATTTATCATTTATACTTACTTGTTTTTGTTCCAGCTGCTTAAAAAATAATATGTCCTACAGAGCCCCCCCCCCCCCCTGCATTTTTACTTAAACTAGTGCTCCACATTTTCAGTTTCCCTGAGGAAGCAGGACATAGTAACAAGCTTGTTCCCCTTCATTCATGATTACCAAACCTTTCAATTGCATTTATTGCAGCTTCTGCATTTTTAAACCCATGAAAATACTGACTCCGCAGTCCAGCCCACAGCTGCTTACAGGAAAGCAGCATTACATCTGAAGCAGAAAACAAGGCTAATCTTCTCCACCTTAACCTCTATGGAGAAGCCAGAGGCAAGGAGGGTTCTCAAAAAAAGGATGTCAGAATCATCCATTATGCCACCAAAAAATAGTATAAAAATACATAAAAGAACAGTTACTGTAACATCGGGGGAGGGAACCATGAAAACAATCACACAGCCTGTATTCTTGTGTCAATGAATATCCTCCAATGGTCCCAAGAAATGAAGCAGAAAAAACCCTTAGAGAAATATAACACTCATTAAGCAACTCCATTTTCAGTAGCAAGTGAGAGGCTATGGCAAGTGAATTGTTCCCTGTGTTCACTCTTGGGACATTCACCACCTGTTCGTTTCCCCCTTCTTTAAGCCAGAGGAAGGCTTGGAGTCACTGTAAAAGCAGCAGCCTACTGGTATTACAGCCTGCAGCCATACAACCTCAAGCTGTGATCCCATATACTGCAGAGGGTGAGGCTGGGTCACCATGTGGGCAAGACACGGCAAGACAAGTCCCCCTCCGGCAGCACGCAGTGCTCACTGTGCAGTCGACTCGGGTACGGCAGAAGAGGTGCACATCAGCCAGGCCTAGGGTCTGGGTACCCAGAGCGAACACTCTCAACTACCCCCCACAAAATCAGAATTTACCAGCCAATACCTAGCTGGCATTAATGCCTCCTACGTGTGGCCATTACCAGGTATGCATGCGAAGCCATGGCTAATGGGCACACACTAATGCATGGACTCCTCACAAACTGGCCTCAGCTATCCTGTGGTGTTTTTCAGAGGGAAAGAGACATGACGACTCAGCTGCCTGTGAACCCAGCTAACTGCACACCACCAAACAAAAGCTCCTGCTGCCAGGTGTCTTTCACCAACCGCTTTCCTTGTTTCCCAGGGCCCGCTCTGCACTGGTAAATACCTCTGCTTCCTGGTCTCCCGCTTCCACTCTGTTCCTCACACATGACATAGCAGCAGGCCCACTGAATTGGGAGGAATGGTGTACGCACCTAAAAGCGTCTCCGTTTCTTTCAGGTCTTTTGGTTTAATAAGAAACACAACCTCTCTGCAAACCTTGTCTCCCTGATTCCCACACGCACATTTCCTGCTCCTCAGTGATAGCTCCCACTGGATGTGGAGCCACTTGCGAACAGACAGGCGGCAGCGCTTACCGGGCCACACAGGACAGTCGCCTTCCCTGTCAGCCATGCCCCGCGAGTCACACCTAGCTAAAACCTCTCCCCGGCCAAGGGCTCCAGGCAGGAACGAGACCGCCCAGGCTGAGGCAGGGCTCGGCGCACATGTAACGCGTGTCCCTGCAGAAGGCAGTGGCTCCTTACCCGGCTTCTCCTCAGGCAGGATCTGCCCAGTAGGGTGCTCAAGGGGCGGCGGGAGCCCCTCTCCCGGGTAAGCACCGTGGCCGCCCCCGCCGCCCTTTCTGCCCTGCGCGCCCATGCAGCCAACAGCCGCCACTGGCCCACCTAGGCAACGGCGGCAGCTCGCACTGCGCTTCCTGCCGCCGCGTGCCTGCCCATCAGCCGCCGCCGAAGCGGCACTTATCACCTCGCCCCTGCTCGGCACAGCCAGACCCACGCAGGGGGGCCGGGGCCGGTGCCGGCTCCGGCTCCGGCTCCTGCGGCGGCCCAGCTGCCCCGGGACGTTGAGGCCTGGTGGCTGAAAAGATGGTGGTTGGCGGGCTACCTATGGCGCTGAGGTAGGTCGGGGCGCCGGGCTGGGGTATTGGTAGGGCCTGGGGGTAGCCGGAAAGGCTCGTCCGGCTTGAAATCTGTCGAGTATGCGGTGAGAGGAGGGTAGCTGGCGGCGCGGGGCTGGTCAGTACGGCCGCAGGGAAAGCCGCGCCTGGGGCAGGCGCTGCGGTGGGCGCACCTCTGAGGGGACGCGGCCGGGTGGTTGGTGTTCTCCAGCCAGCGTTTGCTGGAGGTGGCGTGCTGTGTGGTGGCATGGCTATGTGCCTCCCAGTTTACTCTGTCCTATTTGATACACCCTACGTTTAGAAAAGTTTACGGGAGGGAAGTGCGAGAGGCTTGCAATTTAAAAGTCCCTGCACCCAGAGCAGCAGAATAGCCCTGGTGCTGGGACAGCTTCGTGTGTGGAAGCGCAGTTGCTGCCTTACAGGAAGCACTTCTGCTGGTCCAAACTCTAACCTGCTTTTCTGGACTGTGGTCTTCGGTAGCTTTTATGATCAAAAGACTCGGTTTAGACATTAGCAATTTCTCTTTGTTGGAAGAGACTCCACCCTCTTTCATTAGAAAACATTTTGTCCTTGATGAGCTTTCCCGGATGAACATACTGTCTTTGTGCTGCCAACATTATCACCTTTTTTTGTGTGTGTGGTGCTCTGTATTTTACTTTTTTTCCCCATAGCACATTGGTATTCCCTCTGCCTTTCAATATGTCCCATGAATAGCAAGCAGCAGGCCTGGAGCGGGGGCAGAAGTTGAAAGCTGAGGTGTGCCACCCAGAGCTGGAGCTTTGCTCTGAGGAATGGCCTCTTCTTGGCTGGTGGCAGTGGCTTACAGTAGGGGACCCTGGCATAAGGTGTTAGCAGCTTTTGTAAAAGAGTGTCTCCTGTGACTTTAACTGTGGTTTTTGCAGTTTGTTAGTTTTCCTTGTAAGACTGCAGAGTGCCTGGGGGTTCTGGACAACCTCACTGCTTATTGCTCTTCTTCCAGTGTCTGAGAAGCAGTGGGAAGTTGGTGATATTGTTGTCCTTTCAGCTTGTTCTTCGTGTGTCCTTGATACACACATCTCTGTTTTTGCTAGGAAGGATGTAATACCTAATAAGTTTAAAAAATATATAAATTAAAAAAATTATCTTTTAAGCAGGAAGTGGGTTATGTCTAGGGTTTTTTCCTTCCTTCTCCCAGATTCTGATGGGCAGGAAAATGTCTTTCTATTGATTACAAAGGGAATTTGCTTCATCTTGGGGGACAAAGCCAGATATTCAAGCTTTAAGGTGAGTTTGAACTAGAATTAGGATTTGACCTTCCTTGAGAAAACATAAAGGAAGACCATAGCACCTACGTGTCCTGGGTTGGAAATAATTTCCTTACATAAAGGTCTCTGTAAGGGAACATGTCTACCGAGCCTCTTAAAAGTCCAAACTTTTGCTCCACATCCACATCCCTGATGGTGACTTGCCTGGGAAGGATCTGAGATAGCTATTCCTATGCTCTAATTCAGCTAAACACTTAAATACAGGATTAGAAACAGTTTGTTTATCATACTAACCTGAGGCCTTCATGGAGATGCTTAGTGAAATGTTGCCAGTTTTCTACACTGTGCTGCTTTTTCAGTAGTTCTGAACATCATGCTGTGTGTCTCTTGCCTCAGGTCTGTGAATTACTTATTGTAAACACCATTCTTCTGTCCGTTTTTTCTCCCTGTGGTGCCCTGCCCTTCTTCTTTCCAGTATTTCTCAAAGACTGTGCTGCTATGTGTTACTGCATTTTGTAAAAAACAGGAGTAGTAGTTGCTGGCTAAAATACCAGGTAAACCTTGATGAAAACAGACCAGAAATCTGGACTGGAGCAAGGCACCAAATCGTTTTGCTGTAGGTCACACAGGTTTAGTGAGGAAATTGTCCTTCCAATACAAAAAGATAGAGCAGAAGTGTACCATCTGGAGGGTGACATGCTGGTGAGCATGCATTCGTGTATTACATTTAAATGGGAGCAGGAAGGAAATGCCAAAATGAACTATTCGGGGAGCAGCAGGGGGCCCAGTCCTCCCACCTCTCCGGATGCAGAGCTCCTTCTGGAAGCTGATGAGGGAGCATCTTGGAGAGCAGATTCTAACTGTGTGAAATCCTTTTCCCTGCCTTTTCTCTGACTTCACTATTTGGAAATTTCTGTTATTGCCTTTCATGCTGTGTCATAGACTTAGTGTCTGATGCTTCATGTGAAGCCCAAATTCTCAGTAGTCTCAGCTACTATCAAAAACAGGTGTGAAAAGAAGGTAAAATGCTGGGGAGGGTGAGATATCAGAGGTGCTTTCTGTGGTTCAGCTGTGTCAACTTTGTGAGCACACCCATCCTGTTTCTTTAAATCTGTAGCAGGAGGTGAGTAGGTTTGATGTGGGAGCAAGCGAGACTGAAATTTTGCAGTGAAAAAGAGGAAATCTGACTTCCCAGAGGAGGCTGTTTCCAAACTTTTGCTGTGTAAGCTTGGTGTCTATGATATACTTTCTGGAGCTGAGCACCAGGAGCCTTCTCAATTCTTGTTGCTCTTCAATCAATGATAATTGTGCTGCAAAGGAAGTATGAAATATGGATAAGCTGGACACTTTTTATTATTGGAAAAATATCAGGAGAAAAAGACTGGTTGGCAGTATTGTTCCATGGCTTTCCTGAATATTAAATTTTATTAAAGAGGACCTATGGATTAGTGCTTTCAGGGTATAGTCCATACCACTGCAGGAGAATTCTCCAGAGTAGTTTAAGGTGGGTTTTCTGGCTCAGGAGCAATAGGGACAAGAAACAGGGAAGCATAAGGTCAGGTGTATGAGGTCTCGGATGCAAAGTGTGAGCTGGCTGTATAAATCATAAACAGAAGAAATGTGTGCACTGAAACTGGAGATTTAAAGACGAGGGTGGTGAGTTTGAATGGGCTAAGAAGAGACCCTAAAATTCAAGTCAGATTTTCAAGGAGACTCTTGGTAGGCAGAGTTCAACTTTTTTTTTTTTTTTTTCTTTCTTTCTTTTTTTTTCCTTTGAGGAGCTGCAACACAGTGATAGGAAGGCAAAGGACTTAGGAGCAAAGCTTTGGCTGTTGGGCTGTAGTCTATTTCTGCCATTTTGTGTGTGGTGTTCTTATTGTTGGCATAATTCCCTTGTTCAGCAACTTGGGTTGAGAAGCATCATGGATAAATGAAGATGTAGAGCTGGAGTTAAGAATTGAAAAGACCTTTTTTTCCTCAGAGACCACCCTTTAAAGGTTGATGAGGTTGGAGCCAAAGGCAGGACCTGTGAAACCTATACAGCTGTCAACTGAAGTAGTAACAGTAAAAGAATTAATTTCACTAGGTGAAATTGGCAGTTGCTCTCTCCAGTAAATTGCAAGTTATTGAAATGTTTTGGTAGTGCAGCCAAATTTATTTTCAGCATATGTTGCGTATTTTATCTGCAGTTTGTATTTTCCTTTCATGTTTGTACTGAGTTTCAAATGAGAAAACTAGCGTTCATTCTGAAGGAATGAAATTATTCAACATATCTTCTAATTAATAAATGACTAACCATACTGTATTAACCTTAAAGTATACTTTATGTGGATGACATGCTAATGCAGTGTACTGTAATTGGTAATATATGGATTTGACTACACTGACCCTTACAAGCTACCTAGCCATGTCTTATCAGTAGAAAATGAAAAATAAATAATTCAAGAACAACCCTTCTTCAGAGTTCAAGTGCAGAATATACTGCAGAGAGATATATTTTTATTAAAAACCCTTGTGTTCATTAATTGCTTTTTTTGTTTATATAATACTTCCTCTTAAGCTTAAGTTTCAGGAATACAGGAATATAACATTATTAACACATGCAATGAAAATGTTTTCTGTTGGACTCCTGTAGCTCTCCGAGTATGTGAAATACTTGACCTTTATAGAGTAACATGCTTATGCTTTTCCAACTGGCAGATAAATGGTGAAGTGAAACTCAGGAATCCCTTTGGTCACTGAATTGTTTTCCTGGCTTTGTAAAGCCTGGAGGGGTGCAATGAATCTCTGCCCTGTGCTGCTTTCAGTCTTTCACTCTGCTTGTGAGTTGGCATCCTCAGAATTTCATCTCTTCTCATTTGAAGAGCTTGCCAGTCTGTTATTTTTCCTACATCCGCTGTGAGTTATCCTCCTGAAAGTCCAATGACTGGAAGGTTGGAAATTGCTTACAGGCAGCTAGCAACTCACAGTAAGAAGTACTGCATTCCAGATCTGCATTTTGAACTTTTTCCTTTTCAGACAGATGTCATAGACTGACATACTTAGTTTCAGAAGAGCCAAATACTCATTTCCCACTTCATTCACTCTGATCCTTTACTGGATCCCTTTCAAGCTTATACAATCTTCCCTGGATTTTTGCTGCTCAGTTAGCCTCTCTGTTGCTAGCTGTAGTTTTGGAACTCTGGTTTGGGACTCCTGAGGAAACATACAAGATAGTGTATCCTTGAAGGCTGTGTGAACTGACATAAACAGGGTGGTGTTATGAGCTCTACAAGCACTGTTTTTCCTCCAGAGATGTAAACGACCCCTGTGCAATAGTTGACCTCTACCAGGACAGGAAATATCATGTAATGTCTTTTTGTGTTTCCAAGGGGTAGTATTGAGAGTTTGAGGAGGTTTTGGCTTGGCAGGTGTAGTTTTCTTAAATCCGGCACTGGAAATACATGGTTTCTTACAATTGGACAGATATAGCAAGAATAGCAAGTTAGTATATTTCCATGTTATCTGTGTATGTTACTTCAAATTACATCTTGTTCTAAAGCCTTGTTTAAAGAAATCTTGAAGTGTAATTTTTCTTTTTTTTCTTTTTTTTTGTTTGTTTTTTTTGTTAGGTGTGCACTGTTTTACATTACACAGCTGGTAAGTTTAGGGGAGAAGCATTCTTCTACTCATCAGAGACATCAGATAGGTATGGGAAGACAGGGGTCATATTCTGTGTAGATGTGTTTCACTTTTGAAATCATGTATGCAGGCATCCTACTTGCAATGTGAAGGGGATATGCTCATCTCTAATGAATATGGCTCTAAGGCTGCAATTAAAACTGTGACTTGTGCTCATTTCTATTAACTGCTTCAGCTGTGCTGTTGTTGTTCCTAATGGGCAATAATACTTAAAATGACATTAGGAAATCTGAAGCATGCTGCATTTGCAATTGTTTGCTTTAAAGTAAAATTTGCTTTAAGTATCTAACGTGACTATTTGGGAGTCACTGCTGATAACAGAATGCTTAGAGCTGTTATGAAATAGGAGCTAATCAGCTTTAAGGAAGAGATTCATGGTGAGATAGTCAAATATTTTCCTGTTCTGGCCAACTAAAGAAGTTTCATTTAGTGATAATGATCAAAAGAAGCATTTTGAAAAGAATTTTAAATGAAATCAACTTTGGAAAAAAGCTGCTGAGAAGTTCATGTAAAATCTTTCATCTGTAAGGTTCAGAGCAACCTTTAGGTCAATAACTTTGCAGTAATTTGCAGAAATATAAATGCCTTAATTAAGCAAGTTTAAAAAAAGGGGGGGGGGGCTAGAAATTGTTGGCTTTAATGTATTTATACATCCATGCTTTTCAGCAGTTGGGGGGGCGGGGAAGTGTGTTAATCTCAAGAGTCAAAATAAGATTGCCATTATATCCTCAAAATTTCTGTAGAAACTTCCACAAATTCATCTGCTTCGTATCTGCTGCCACATGGCATTAGAATAACTAGCTAACGTGATGGAAGCAGATACTCCTATCTGAGGCTATTTAATCAATCCTTATGATTGTTACCAAATATAATGTTTTCAAGGGGCTGTGTATTAGTCCACATTGTGCACTGATGGGCAAGCAATTGCCTAGTGGAATACGTTGCGTACATTTAGTAAGTGAAAGCAATGATCCTGGCTGGGACCAAGATTTAAGTCTTAGATGTTTCAGGTGAGTGCTTTGTCTGTTAAGTGAAGCCACTAGAAACAGTACTACAAAGCATACAACTAGTTACTGCTTGCAACTTCTTTTTATTTTAAAAGATAAATACTTGAATGCTGTTCTGCCCTGATATTTTTGATTGCTAGACTACCTGAAATACCCCCTTTCTCAGTTCTCCTATCCCCCAAAACTGGCAAAGGTCCTGGGATAATTGTGGGGGATGTTTGAATCTAAAGCATGAGCGTAGATCTAGATACAAAAGTTCACAGAGCAGCGAGATAACCAGGCTGCTATTCTCATGGTGTTTGTGAGGATATAAGTGAATAGAGGTGGTGTGGGTGAATGTGTTCTTGTAAAACAAACAATCCTTCTCCCCACCCCCCACGCACCTGAAGTTCAGAAGCAGCCTTTGCTACAGATACAGGGATATGTAACCAGCATGGGCTATTTGACACAAATGTTCTCTGCCAACTGTGCTACATACCTTCAATTGCTCATTGAAGTGCCATATTACAGGCAGCAAAGCAAATATTTGGACCTCTACTGTGTCATCTCTGCAATGAGGAGCCAGATCATCCTGTTTTATGGTCCTATTTGACTCCATGTAAGCTAACAATATAATCAGAAATGTAATAGACTGGGTCTTCTCAAAATCTGTAATGATGCTGTGGGGATGTATTACTCAGTAGCTACAGTGAAGTGTAAAATGCATCCTTTCCTATTCTGTTTGTATAGGTCTATATCACATTCCCTGATTTGAATATGTTTGAGATCCCTCCTGGTGTCTTTTTTTTAAAGGACTCCATGAAGCTTGCAAATGACAACACCTGTGTCAGCAGTCAGCATTTATTTACTTGAGATCTAAATGTGACTCCAGAACAGTGGTTTATTTTCTGTATCTTGGGGGGAAGGGAACTGCACTGCTTTATGGCTTCGGTCAGGTGGGGTCCTGTGCCTTTTCTTGGTTAAAGCTGGCCAAGGTCTGTAATTGGCAGAAGCCACAGAAGTGCTGTGGTTAACATAATTTCCAGTGACTTTTGATTTTCTATCTTGAAAGACCTCATAACCAGGTTGAAAGGGGAAGGTTTTCAGTGCAAGGTTTGAGCTTGCATCTCCCTGCTATGATACCTTCACCCCCTTGCAGTTCATGGTCTTCAGGCCTCCACTGCAGCAGTATCAAGTGATTAGGCAGCGTGAATGAGCCAAGTTTGTTCTCTTGTAAATCTTGTATAATGCTTCTGGTTCTCGCCCAATGGAAAAATCAAAGCCTTTTTTATGTTAGGGGCTTCTGCCTGGATGCCAGTTTGTTGACTTAACTAGTCCGGTTATATACACAAATATAATGAATTGACTCCAAATGGCTTTTGTCTCAATTTGAACTGTGTATACCCAGAGTCACTCTCCTCTGAAGAATAGAAGTGATAGAAAAGAAAGACAATATTTCCCTTTTGTGAATATTCCAGAATATGGTTTATAACTCTTAGAAATGCCAGCTCTGGCCTTATCACTTCATGTGTCCTCACTGTCTGCTTAGGGTTCTGTTGGTGAAGAATTGAGGCTAATTGCAGCTCAGTATTGATCGAACGGTAATAATGAAGGAAAAGTAATTACTAAGGCTGATGTGAATTAGTAGTAAAGCTATTGTGGCAACAGCTATTATTGCTGTTTACTTGCTTGTCTGGACCATTGGCTCCTGATATAAAGTGGGCTATTTGTATAAAAGACCTATTTGCAAGAATGGTAATTTCCCACACAACATTAAAAGGAACCAGTGAGCAATGATGACACATCTGCCAGATTCACCCAAGCTCACCCAGGTGATGCTGCATATAAGAAGATAGACAGATTAATGATCAAATAAAGAATGAGGAAAAATTGGGTAGGCAGCAGTACTGCTGAAAATACTCGTTAGCAGACCACAAACTGAACATAAAGCTTCAGTACTGTGCTGCTGCTTGAAAAAGGCAAACAAATTGCTCTTGGGTGAATGAATAGGATTGTCATATGCAAGACATTATTACAGTCCTGGAAGCTTTCTTTTGGGAGGTGTGTTTTGAGAAAGATGTGGACAAAACCTCTAGCTCTCTGTTTTATCGTTGTTCTCTTTTAGATAACACAAGCTATGAGGAGATGTTGAGGTGATTAATTTACAGTATATGAAAATTTGTTATAAACAGAAAGATGACCTGTTATTCTGTCTCCCACTGAGAGCAGAGTAAGGAATTAGCTGAATTTTCAGGCTGGAGCAGGTTTCACAAGGGGATGGTCTGCTCTCCATCATTGGAAGCCTTTAATGATGAGTTAAAAGCACCTGTGTGGGTTGGATTATGTACCCCTCTCTTGACTTGGAGCAGGGAAATGGATGACTGCTCTTCTAGGCTTATTTTCTGTGAATCATGTAGCATGTGGATCTTTTAAAGTGATGATCTCAAAGTCTAACTGAATTGTTTGTGCAGGTTTTCAAATCTTAGCTATAACTTTGTTAAAGTAGAATTCAAGATTAAAAACCACCCTGGGTTTTGTCCCAAAGATTAGATCTCTTTGACACAAACAGAAAAAAACAGTCCAGATTTTGCATTATATCAACTTTGATTTCTGGCTTCATTGACTGAGCAGATGGGATCAGTCCCATCTCAGTATGCTGCAAGGAGAATAATGATGATTGCAACTCTCTTGTTGAGGTACTCAGAATATTTCTCATTCAGAGCTTAAATTAGTTTCAAATTGTTTGTAAAATTAGTGCATGTTATGCTTATGTGCAGCTGAAGGCATGTTGTTTGAATGAGCAAGAAGCTTTGATCCTACATATTTGTTATTATTACGGGGGTTTTTTTCCACAACTCAGCAAATATGAACAGAATAAATCCTGTCCTGTTAAAATCTGGAAAGTATACACACAGGCTTCAGATGCACCAGGATTTCGAAGTCCCTTCCTCCTCTACATAATGCTAAGATCTTGAGAGCTAAGTTTAGCCTAAGGCATTTTTATTTTTTTAAAGCTGGGAAGATCTATAAACTCCTAAAATAGCAACTTCTTTTGGTACTGATGACACAGTACTTGCACTAATATTGTTGCTGTGAAGTCCAAGATTTTATTTTTTAGGAGAAAAGTTACAGAAAGTAAAAATACACAAATTCTAGGAAGTGTTTTAACAGAAATAAGAGTTTGTCGATTTCAGCATGATAACTGAAATATCAAACTTTTGTTCTCTTTCTATACAGAACTCCGCCGTAATGTCCAGAAATACTTCCCATTAATCATTTTGTTAAGGCTTTGCTAGCATGTAAGTCTTGCCATGACTGGAAAAAAATCAGTACCCAAACCAAAATGGAAATTAGAAGCACCGCAATAGCAATATATGATGTGTTCAGCATTCAAAATGCTGAGCTATTGTCAAAGGTCTAAAAAGCAGGTTGGCCAGCAAATGAGCTGGTGTGCCAGGCTGCCACCTAAGAGCACTGACAAAAGTAGCTTGCTGCTTGGTTAAATTGGTACAGCACAAAAATGGGTGCAGAACAGAAAGAGCTGGTTTTTGTGTATGCCTGCAGAGCACAGATGCTCACCTCCTTTGTTGCATAGGGCTGTTAGCACACTTTTGTACCGGGTGAGGACAGAGCTGGGGAAGGCCACAGCGAGAGAATGGGAAGTGCCTGAGAGGGGTGATGCAGCCTCTGTTTCTCCATGGAGTAGGAGGAGGTGTTATGGACCAAGCCCCTTCAAAAGTGTGGTTTGAGTTGGATGTATTTTTTCCTTTGAAATACTGAGCACTGCACAACCACTAGAACCACCTTCTGGGTCAATTCAGTCTTTAAGGATCAGGGATCCACTTAACCAAAACACTGGAGTTTTTTCCCTTGCCTCTCAATCCCTTCTAAATCATTAGACCCTTAAATGTCTGCTGAAACTTGTGTTAAATCTGGATGAAAATACATCCTTTTAAGTATTCATCTAGTTTTTCATTGAGTGAGTTTTGCTTTGCTGTGCTGCAGCTTATTTCAGTCCTTCCTAAATGATCAGTGTAAGCTGTGACTGTATCTTTGCTTTGGGTTTCTGCAGCACCAAGCACAGTGCAGGCACTGCATACAGTATCACGCTTTGGATGACACTGGAAAGCAAATACTACGCATGTGTGAGAGCAATAGTTTTCATTTCTTCTCAGTACATACTAAATTTCATACACGCATTGATATCTTACTAGTAGCCTCTTTGCAAAGTTCTATATGGAAATATTTACTGAAATAATATGTCTATTTTCTTTGTCCTCTCACCTGATACCTTTTTTGAGAGAAAAGGTACAGTCCTAGTGCTTAGATTGCTATGGGAGATTGGGTGCCTAGCAAGCCTTCTACATTCTTACAATGCTGGTGTTTGGAAGAGTTTGTAAACTCTCTAGGTGCCTACAAGCTTAGTGTTTCTTGAGCATTTTCTAGGGTGGTGGCTGGTAAAATACTAAGAAAGAGCCATCTGCAGAGTAAAAAAACCAGCCCCCCCCCCCCCCAAAAACCCCAAACCCAAACCCACCTCATAGCTGTTTTTCTAGTAAATGCAAAAACTGGCCAGAACTTCAGTTGCTCTTGACCAGGACCGAACTGGAAGTAACAGATTGGTGTTGAAAACATTTATATATTATTACTTGTCCCTTGAGTTGCGCAGTTCTTCTGCCATCAGGGTTTCACAGAAGCAAACCTTCCAAAGCAAATAAATAAATAAAATCCCAGCTGACAAGCTAATATAAATGGTATGAAACAGAAGGGTAAATGGGGGG
>NW_010972676.1:7367196-7382547 GCF_000737465.1 Haliaeetus leucocephalus
AAAAAAAAAAAAGACTGATTTGACATAAACAAATTAGAGCTGTTGACAGTGTGGGTGATTTTGAGAAGTGCAGTTCCATTAAATTCACAGATATGAATCCTGACAAATAACAAGCCATGGTAATTTATATAAACAAGGAAAGGAAATAATGAGTAGATGTGGAAATCTAACAAGAATTTGGTTGTTAGCACAGCACAAAACATTGTGGCCGTACGGATAGAGAAAACTGAGATCCCCTGCCATGATGAGGCAGTGCTAATGTGCAGTGCCCCACCAGAAATGGTCACAACACTGTGCCAGTGTGAGCAGGTTGGAGGAATGACTGCAGTTCTCTGCCTTTCACACTTATATCAACAATAGAAAGCACATTTAATCCGCGTGGTTAGATTGTAAAGTCACATAAAAACTGAGGTCTCTTGGTGCTGTGCTGTAGACTAATGTTTGGGTGCAGATGTCTCCAAGTCTAATTCAAGCTAGCAGATGCCCTGTACTGTACAAGCAGTAGGTCTGCGGTTTGTTCATCACCTGGAACTCCTTTTCATTCATCCAGCACTTTTTCTGCTTTACACTGAAGTTTCCATGCAGGTATGCAGTGCTTGTTCAGTGTGAATGGTCAATATCACATACAACCTACTGTTTCCTGTCTGAAGGCACCTCATGAAGTTCATATCCCTCTGCTCTTATTTTAGAAAGAGCTTTTTTTTGCCTTTCTTTGAGGGTTCTTAATGGACAAACCTATTAAAAATTCAAAGCACTGTATTTATTTAGATAAAAGCTGTTAATTATAAATGTCCAGCCATATGGCCATTAAGACTAACATTTAGTAGGTTAAAGAGGGAATGAATATTTTAGATAATAAAGAACTGGTTTAGAAAATAGGAACTTTCTTGATGTTATGTTTCATGTAGGTTTAACAATGGAGTGGTGGTTGGTAGCCTGCAGTGGTTCACACTAAAGAACTTGGTTTTCTTTTCTTTTATATTTTTAATGCCTTGCTATTGAAGAGTGTCTATTAAAAAAAAAAAAGACACAAAAGAAATGCCTCGAGGAAAGCCAGATGGCTGAATATTGGCATCTGAAATGAAAATAAAATATTCAGCCATACATATGTGCCTTAAATACACTTAGCTGTAGTCCTTTGTTTATGAGCCAGATTCTCTTCTCTATTGCTTTTGCATTGGTAACTTTGAACTTGTTTTGCATATGTTTTAGTAGATCAAAGTTGAGCAAAAATGTGGTTAAGGAAGTTTTTGTGCTTATTGGTTCTAGCCCCAAATCAAAGATACAAGGTCAGGTTTTGGCCAGATATCGTAGCCTGAAGTAGTGGAAGTTATTTTGGACAGGAGAAGAAATGGGTTTGTTTTGGTGTTGGTACCTCAGTCTGGCAGGTTTTTTTTTTAAAGCTCTGAATGTGGACAAGGATATCATTAGCAACTTCTTGAATGTGTTGCAGCATTTCCTGATAACACTGCCGTTGCATGTAGTTTTGCTCATACTGAAAATCTTTCAACTTCATCTGTAGCAATGGTGTCCTTGTTGCCTGGAACAATGTTGTGCAAAATGAGCAACAGTTCAGAAAAGCATGTGTGTAGGTAAGCAGACACCACCAACAACTGAAAAGCATAGTGGAGACTTGTGAAAACTCTGTTCTTCTGTAGAAGCCCAGCCACCTCCTGGAGCAATCTACAAAATTCACTGCAGGTATATAGCATTCTTCATGTGATATACAGAAGGACAACATTGTATTGTTACTGCATTGCCAACCTCCTGCTTTGGTGGAAAAATTTCCTTTTAATATTTCCTGTACTTTCTTGTTTTAATAGTCAGGGGACACAGTTGAAGGCAGTGATGGAAGACTAGGGTAGCGTCAATTACTGCCAGGAAAAATGCAATTTTGGAAAATGTGTCCATCAGATAACCAGTGTTGTGAATGGTGCCTAAACAGAACCTGCTGTTTCCTTTGTACTGTCTTGGTTCAAAAAGCCCTTGATGGAAACATGCATGGTGTATGTTTCTGAGTTGGGCGAGAAAGCTGAAGAGGTTGCAGTTTGTTCCAGTCAGATCTGTTTACTTTTTTCCTATCACTGTCTCTGGAGATGAAATTGTGAGCTCTGTTTTTTGTGTAGTCCTAGCCTGGACTTGTTTGCAGAGTCACTTTCCTACTGTCAGAAACTTGTCACTCCTTCCTGTCTTGAGACTAATAAAGTGAGATTAAAGTACCAAAGTTGGCACTTGAGATTCAAAATGTGGAAAGAAAACTATATGGTGTAAATTAAAACTGGCATGGATTACTGTTGTGTGTCCCTCTGCACGGTCTCTTTCAGGCTTTCCTATCACCTTCATCTTTTGGCCCATCTGCTAAAGAGTGCTATGAACTTTTGTGGCATGTGAGTCAGTGTAAATACCATTTTGGCAAGTCACTGTTTATCTAAGGAAGGCTGTGAGTGAGTGCAGCTCTACATACCTTGCTCCTGTTGATGTAGAGAGCAAAGAAGGCATGATCAGAAATGAGATGTGGCGGGGGCTGGACTGGTGGCTTTCCATCAGGTCTTCACTGTCAGAGTTGCTGCCTACAGTAATATATTTTTAGAGCAGTTATATATCACAGCGATGCCAGATGCTGTTTTGGGTCTGAAGGAAGATCGGAGGAGTGAAAAATGGATTAAGGTTTATTGTAAAATTGCTAAATCTGTGTGAAGACATGCAAGATCTGATTCTTGTTCTTCAATACAAGGATGAGTCACAACTCTCAGAAAATATTAAGAAAGAGGCCCATCTAACAGCTTTAGAATTATGCCTCAGATAGATAGATAAAGGGTTATTAAAAATTGCTCAATTTTGAAATTACTTTTGAATCAGCACAGTTTTCTCTAGCTCTTGGTTCTTAACCTGCTGCCAGTTGTCTTACCCAGCAGCAGTAACCAGCAGAGATTTCCAGAAGTGTTCTGTAGTCACAAATGCCGCTTGTCCACTAGATGAATGGGAAGTTCGGTGTCTAAGTTTGTATCTGACACCTGACCGACAAACGCCTAGCACAAGGTCAGACATCTGACCTACAGAAAACCTAAGTCAAGTTTGAAATATTAATGAATAGCAGAATTATAGATGAATAGACACAAAATATTTTGAGAGTGTTCAAATATTGGTAGTATCTAATAAGTGTGACTTAATTCAGCCACTAGACATTTTGATCTATTCTGGTTACTCGAAACCTCCAGCTGCAGAAGCCATGTACAATTCCTGAATATATAAAAATAAAATAAAAAAAGACTGGATTCTGTTGCTGGGACAACAGAAGATAACTTAAACAAAAGCTGTCATTAGAGATGTTACCACAGGTTAGGGAAACTACTATACATACATGAAGTTCCAAGGATAATTAGGTTAGGTGCCCTCTGAGCAACACTACTCCAGATAATAAAAACCAACTGTTTGTCCAAGGAATCTGAAGCCCTTTGGGTAAAGGCAGTGATTTGGGATAATTTTGTCCTACAGCCAGGGTCTTATTTCTGGGATGGCAAGTTACAGTTCTGAAGGGCCTTTCTTTAATCCAGTAAAAGCAGCTGTCTGATCCGAGACAAACTCAGAGTAGATTAATTTCTACTGGAATCATTGTAGTCCTAAAGTTAGTAGTGATCATACTACCCTTTGTTATGAGTGCTTGTATTCTGCATAAGGTGCAGCACAGTGTCTGTGCTACCAGCCTCATCCTTTACTCTATCCCTTTTGATGTAAGATTTTCCCCGAGGGATCTGCTGGAAAAGTTGTTCTTCCTACCTAGCCTATCACAAAAAACCTGACCAAAACCTGAGTCCAGCAAAGAGACCCTCTCACTTTCCTACTGGTAGCCTTTCTTTCTTCCAGGCCTCAGCAATTTGTTTCACAGCATGAGTGAGGAATCTCCAGGAAGTTGGTGGTTATTAGGAATGTCTTGCTGTTCCTTAGGTTTTGGTTTATTGTACAGGTGAAGGAGAGCCTCAAGAGGTTATCTGCAAGATCAGCAGTGGAGGGTCACATGGAGAGCTGTATTCCAATCTACACACTTCTGCTCCTCATGGAACATGCAGTTAAGGCAATGAGTGGGTCTCCATGAGGGCTGGGCAAGGTGGTCAGGCTAATCTGAAACAAAACTCTTAAGATGGGTCTCCCAGGATGTTACACATGATTGAAAACACTTTGCTTTGTACTGGAGTGCAGAGGGACATGTGCCACATCCCTATTAGAATGCCTGTGAGATGATTTTCATATGCCTGTATGCCTACAAGGCAGTTTAAGATGTTATAATGGATGTTCAAATCATACATTATTGTTGAGAGGGAAGCAAGCTTAGTGGGAAATCCATAGCAGGGAAAGGATTTCTGTGCACTTCGGGTGTATCAACACTATTGTCGTCTATACAAGCTGATCTGAGCCAGTCACATTACAGTGCTTACTGTGCTTATGGGGCAGAGTATGGTAGTAACTCCAAATCAAACACCAATGTCTGTATATCATCTCATGTATTGCTTTTTAAGTGGCTAGTAGTGGTACTTCAGTACATCATACTGGCCAGTGGTAGGAAAAAAGGGGCTTTCTTGAGTTAGCTGTTAGTATTTCTGCATGAATACATCATGTAACTTTCAGTTAATTCCCACTGCTCAGGTTTAATCTAGATGCAGGGTTTTTTGCTCTATTCCTCCATTTGTTGAGACCATTGCTGGGCAATCCTCTTATTCTCATTTATATTTGTAAAACCCTTCCACTTTAGCAGATGGAAATGTATTCGGTGACTATCTTATTTAATGTGAAAGTCAGTCTATTCCAAAGCACGTATCCCTCATTATTTGGAATGAAATCTTTGTTACCATAAAAACTGGGAGCTGGATGCAAAATCTGCACTGGTTACGTTAACCTTTGTCACGCTGACAAAGGTTAGAGGTCAGGAAATAGTCTTGTCTGTTTTCAGTCCTTTGTGTCACCCTCCCAGTTAATTTGTTTTAATTTGTACAGCGACACCATTTACTATTTAAACAAAATTCCCTTAGCCCATGTCTGTTTTTATTGCCTTTTTTCTCCTCCCTTGAAGCTATTTGCAATTAAACCACAGTAAAATATGAAGCATCAGAAATGTTAAACTATCTTGGCAATGAAGAGGCATGAAACAGATGAATAATGAGAAGCAGAAGATGAGAAGCAGTAATGCCACTTTCATTCTGGAGTGCCTATTCTGGCAAAGAGTTCACATCACCTTTTACTATTTCATATCCTATTTATGAGTCACAGGAATGATTAAGAAAAAAAAAATCCCACCAAAGAACAGTCCTCAGATTTGTTTAAATTATGGAAATGAGGAACTTCAAGGCCTCTTTTGCTAAAGATTAAAAAGTATCTCTCTGAAATTGCTAGTGCACTTTAACTTAGGGAAGTGTGGGGATAAAGGAAGGAGAGGAGGAGACTCGTATTTTTCTTGGATATGCCCATTTTGAGCAGTGCTTGAGTATAGCTGACAACATCATAAGCGGCTTCCTTTTTATTTCTTCCTAGATATTGGCCTGGGACGATTCTGTGTTCATGGATAATGAACATTTGTGGTAAATACAAAAGCAAAGCTCAGTGAACTGTGAGCATGAGAGCAGCTTTCTTAGCTCTTACATTATTTTTCTAAGTGAGAAAAACGTGTTGGAGCTATAAAACTCAGCAGACCTGTTTGTCTTGTTTACATGAGTTTTATACAAATGTCTCTCCTTTGCTTTTGGTAAATTTGCTGATAATTCTCACTACTGTGCATAAGTCAGTGCAGACAGAGAAGCAGTGAGAGAAATGTGGAGGCGTTAGATCTGACTTCTCAACACTACGGACAATTGGGGTAGTGCAGAGATATTCAGCAAAACTTTCTGGAGGAAAAACAATCTAAAGGTATAATGTGAAGGACCAAAAGCAACAGGGTAGTCTTATGCAGAGGAAAATATAATCACTTGAAAAGTTCCTCAAGGTATCTGAAGGATGTAGCACAACACTGGGCAATCATGCAGAGTGCTGCAACTCGATGTCATCCTCTTGCTACCAGTTAAGCATGGCATGGGACTAGCATTGTGTCTATGCTTTACAGTATGATGTGGGATTGCGGAGATAATCAGCACATAGTTTGATCCAAGTGATGTGTTTACTGTGTATGGCCATATTGCAGCCCAGAAGGTTTCTGGTGATCTTTGTAGTAGAAGAGATGGGAGCCTTAAAGTCACTTAAATTGTGTGGTAGTATGCCTGCTAATTTGTCATGGACCCTAAGCTGGTTTTTCAAGGATCTGAGTTTCCCTGTTGCTTGCCACTAACCTGTCAGGTTTCTACTGCAGTTTCATATTGCCTCAAAAGCTCTTCAGCTTAACAAGCTGTTATTTTCTGATTTTAAGAATGCTTTGTCAGAACATCTCTGAGCAGCTCTTCGGCAGTATTCACAACAGCAGCCTGCCAAAGAACTTGTAGTGAGCACTAACGAAGGTATTCAAAGTTGAAAAGAAACTTAAGTAATAAAATGAATCAGCAGTTGTTTTTCATCACCTATTTCTTTTTTGTGTATCAACTTGTATGCTATGGAGCCTTCAAACAACACCAGCTCTTCACATGCATTCTTGATACTGCACTAGGGAAAGCAGGCTCCATCTGTGGTATGTTGGAGACCTACAATGTAACTATTCTATTCAAGTAGAAAAAAACTTGATACATCTAGAAGCCCACTCCAGAGGGAATGCAGCAGACCCTATGGAAATAGCCTTAACTCCTTGTAGTAGCACCTTGGAAAATGGGTTTGTAGCAGCAACTTCATCATCCAAGAAGAGCATGTACTGTTGATTTCCTGGAGAGATCTACCCATTTGGATGGATAACATAGGTAGTATTGTTAGTTGACATAGATCATTTTCCGCTGACGCACAACTGTAACTGCTTGCAGTACTATGCTATGAAGATGTAACAGAAAGCTGCTTGCAATTCTGCTCCTCTCACACACCTAGATAAAACTGCTTAATCCAGTTCTCAGCAAACATGTCTTAGTGACAGTACCTCAAATTCAATACACCCTGGACCAAGTTCTATTTGTCCAGGTCACCCATTTTTCTAATAACTCTAAAGGAGATCACTTCCCCTAAAGGGAGAGGCAAATGGTGAATAATCTGAGAATATATATGCTGAGTAGGGAGGAACGACATTGTTCAAGGAGGTTGTGAAAGAGAAGAATTGTGCTGTAAATATTTTTCACCTTTATAAATAAAGCCAAAGGAAAATAACAAATTCAGTGCCACCTTGTTTGCATTACTTACAGTAGGGCAATGACTTTTAAATTTTCCATGCTCAGGAAGGCTTTTCTATTTTGACTGCATGTTATAGTTTGAGTAATTGGAATGTAGGAGACCTATGTAATGGAATGTTTTTAAGAGCTGTGCTGTTGCTGCTGTTCTTGGGTTAGAATAGAAGCAAAATCTTCCCCCGTTCCTTTTTTTTTTTTTTTTTCTTTAGAGGAGAATTCTGGCAAAACATCCATTTGTTTAAATTTCTCTTTGGTCACTAGAAAGCCTTGAAATAGTACTAATATAAGATTCTCATGATAATGGAGGAAAAAGCATTGTCATTACATTCCTGCAAAATGCGTAAGTTAGGATGATATTTCCATTAAGAAAAGGATGGTCTGAGTGTTGAATCAGAATTGATCTATGTAGGTCTGTAGGTAGCCGCACACAATGCCATCTGTTTTGAAAGGATTTTGAATGTTTCATCTAGATAATAAAAGGGCTAAATATCACTGTCTAAATTTTGGGCTGTGCTGCTTACTTAATCATTGTTTTTGATATCTTGGTGCTCCAAAATGGTTAATGGCACCTGAGAATAAAAAGCTTAGAAATGCCTGTAATTTCTACCCACTGCTGCACAGTCACCATCTTTATTTTAAGTGAAAGATGTCCCTCAGACATGGTTTTACCCTGCCTAAGAGATTTTCCTGGCTTCCTGTGCCTCACTTAAGTTGGATCTGATTGTGATTTTAATGAAATGATTTTTCAGTTGGAAAATGTTGATTCATGGAAGCCAAAACACTTTGGGGAAATGTGCTGATTTGTAATTTTTTTAATCAGGGGGACTGCCTGGCTTTCAAAAAAGATTCTATTTTGGATCTTAAAAACCAGAAATAAGTTCAGGCAAACCACAAGTTTACTTCACATGGTTGCTTTTGATCCTCTTTCCCAGGGATTACAGAAAGGATTAATTATTCAAGGTTAATATTTAGTCTTTGAAATGTCTCATTGATGTCCTTAGATGACAGGATATATTTTGCTATGGGGTCATCTCTTCTGTCTTGAGTCAACAAACACTTCAAATTGTGCTTTCCCGGCCCTTTTCCCTCCTATTCCAGGGCAGAAGCTTAATCTCTTCTTTCCTTTCACAGGTTGCATATCAAGAAAGGTGGGAAAACTGAATGAAGTGTGCAATAGTATAAACTCTGCATTTCACTTCCTGCCTGTTAGCATATTCCTTCTGGAAATGTTGGCATCTTCTCTCTTACACTTTTTTTAAGCTTAGAAAGAAAGAGCAAGGCAGGGCCATTTCCCACTTAACAAGTTTCCCATATTGAATCTGTCCTTGATCTGGTTCTGTTTGGTGCCCCCTTAACATTCACTTGTCCTTTGACTTGTTCTCACAAATAAGGTTGTATTGCAGTTTCTTCATACCTGGATAGGTAACAGGAGTTGCATCAAATTTTTATTCTTAATGTCACCTGTGGTTTATTCATCCCACACTCACAATAAATAAAATGCTGTTAATAGCGGGGAAAAAAGAGGCTCAATCCCATTCAGAGTTTATTGTTGGATCTGTGCATGAGGGAGCCAAGATGAATGTCTTTATTTTTTGTTTTTCCCATCCATGCCCCCTCCTTCCCTAGCCTATGTCTTAGTTGTTTGGTAGGTTTTTGCTTAGAAGTATTTACAGAAAATAAGAGTAACTGGCCTTTAATGTGTAAACTCAAGGCAGACAAGGTTGTAATTCTGTGTACAGAGGTATAATTCTGTGGCTGGCCTTTAGTGGTGCCAGGCCCATTTTCCAGGAAATAGGATATTCAGTTTTACAGGAATTTTACATTGGAAGATATGAACTGTAACTTCCATTGCATTGTTGCTTAGTATTTTCTGGATGGGATTAGTTTAGCAGTACTTGGTGCAGTTTAGATGATAAAGAAAAACACTTTAATGTTGAAGATAAGTCACAAATAATGGAATTCTTAAATATAGATTGAGCAAAATTGGTATTACAAATGTACAAAAGGCCTGATCTTACAAGCTATTCTGTCTGTTTCTGACTTCATGAACTGGAGTAGCCTCATGAATTCAAGGAACTGTAAATTCAACCAGTCTCTAAAACTAAGGACACCTTTGCAGGGCTGCCAGAAGGCAGCATTTCTAGCACTTATGTATGTGGTGGCATTGGTTTGTATGCCTATAGACAGAGTACGAAAAACATAGTTTACCAACCAGAATTTTATCAGCTGTAATATATAAAATGTGAGTAATTTTCAGTTGGTCTAATTCGAGTTTGCAAACAGTAATTCCAAACAAAAGCCAGTCAAGCTGTATTAAACACTTAACTCTGGTGAGCTGAGTGAGGGTTTTGTTTTTGAAGGGTAGTCTGTGTACCAGATGTATTTAATTAGTTTTCATCGGCGCTATGGATCCTCTATTTGAGGATTATAAACAAGCCAGGAAAACCTGGCATAGCTGAATTGCTGTGTGCAAGCTCAGTGCTCAAAATGGTGCCAAGATGCATATAGATACCAAACAATACCTTCATAAATTTACTGAGAAATCTTGTGGTGAAAATAAGGGTTAAACTATAGTTCAGGATTCATGTTTCTCCCTTTTTGATCTGGGTATTGGTTACAGAGTTCTTATTCTCCCTAGTACGCCAGCACTTTTACTGAGGATGGTTCATGATGAGCATATTATAAAATGCTTAAGTGTATTTTGAGAGTCGCAAGGACTGAAGAATACAATATATATGAATGTGATACATTTGCAATGAATTTGACAGACAAAAAATTTACATTACAGTAGTGTGGAGAATGTGGTTTGACCATAAGGATGCCGGGGGATCTTAAGCTATTAAGGCTGAAGCTTTGTCCTTAATTCACCCTGTCATTTCTAGGTATTACAGTATATGGCACCAAATGTAACCCACTGTCTCACATCTAGTATAAAAAGACGGTTTAATGTGAAGTATATTGGGCAAAAGGAATCTGCTGTGAACTGAGCTTCACTCTACAATTTTCATAGTGTATATTTAGGACAGGTCTTTGTCATTATTTGGGGTTTTTGCACATGAAGTATTTGTAACACTGAAAAAAAAAATCCTGCAAAATTATTCAGTGTATTTGGAGTACAGAGTATTTAGAATGACACATTAGAAAACAGGTAATTAGGAGAATGTAATGGCTCAAGATAACAGAGAAATCTATATTTTGCCTCATTTGAGCTGTGTATATGTATTGTGTAAATCCATAGAGGTATATTCAAGGTGATTAGCTAGAATTTAGTTCTGTGTGGGAGCAGGGGGAAAAGGTCTAATGGAAATGTTGACAGACCATTAACTAAAGTATCACTAATGGGTGCTATAATAGATAGAGGTATTTTTAATTGTAAAGGGGTTAATTGGTATTCCTCATTTGCATTCCTTTCTTCCTGAGTGGTGGCAATTTGAGCTCATCCATTGATAGGATTGACTATTATACTGAGAGAATATAAAGGATCACAATATTTTCTCCAAGAAAATAAGCAGGTGGGAAAACCAGAAATATGTTAACTGACATATGATGATTAGCCAGCTATAGCTGTAGAGAAAACTGATTTGCCTAAGAGTTTATTTAGGGAGTGCCTGCAGGAAATTGTTTCCATAGCAATTAGAAGAATTTGATTTTTTAAAAATTTTTAATTGCTTTATATCCGAGCATGGGAAAAATAGCTCACATTGGTCAAAGTGTTTACCATGACTTACATGTTGTTGCAAACTTCAACTCTTTTCTCTGTGGAGATAAGGATTTTCTGAATCTGAGAGAAGCTACTGCTTTTTCCTTTTGCTCAATCTGAAGTGGTGGGGGAAGTGCTTAGGCAGCCTATGTCTAGGCACCCAGACACCTAAAATGAGGCTTATCTCCCTAAATTGATGGGAACAAATTGGGCTTCTGCTCCTTGTTGCCCTCATAGGAGCTTAGTTGGTCCATGACCAGAGGAACTGGTCAGCTGATGCCAACTGAGGCTACCACGTTACCTCTTGCCTTGTCACCAGCCTATTCTGTCAATAAGGTCTTCCTCTCATGCTTTTTAACCTTGAATCATTGTGCAGGGTTTAAGCCAGGAGCAGCTGATGAGGGCGGGGGGAGCCTGGCCACATGCCACCAGGGCAAGCTGCTGGCAGTGACTTCTGACTGTGCAACAGCCAGTCTCCATCATCTGCCCGCAGCTCTTCACACTTGGATTGGGCTCCAGGGGCTGATGATCTCCTAACACTGGCTGCCTATAGACCATAAGGAAGCTTAGAGCTTATCCAACACCTTACATAGTTACTGGCTGAGTGTGACTCGCTGATTTGGATGATATGAACAGCACGAGGTAACTAGTTTCCCTTGCCTCTTAAAATCCCCCATATGAAGCCTTCGTCTTCCACCAAAGGTCATTGTTTCTTCAACTCTAGAGTTAATGAGACAATAGCATCTTTTACTTTCTTTATAAAGTTAATGCCTTAAAGAATGTAGCCAACAGCAACAATTTACTCTTAAATACCATCTTAATGTACATAGCACAACTACATTAGAGGAATTTGCCAATTTGTCAGTCCTGAAGTACAAACTGCAGTTTCTTCTCTGAGTCTTTCCAGTCTATCAGTATTTACCATGCCTTTATTTAGTGGTCCAGATGCTTTTTTTGTGAAAGTGAGCAACCCTGACTTTCCCCATCTTTGTCCATGCCCTGACTAGACGGGACTGACTTACCTGTAGTCCTGGAAAAAAAATTGCAGATTATATTAATGAATGTAGATAGGAGACTTCAAGTTTCAAGAAAGTTTCTCAATTCCCATTCCCTGACCTCTTGCTCTATGCTTCATCATGGGTCTCTTTTACAGATTTTGTGCTCTGTGGGCTTCCAAGCACTTCCCCCCTCCCCACCCCCAAGTTCAGAAATGCCACGGGGCTCACTGGAGCTCCATGTTCACAGCTGAGTCTCCAAGTAGCTCGGATGAAAGTGAGAATTTGGCTGCTCCTGAATGAGACCCAACTGGCCTGCCTTCCATCTGCTGGGCTGTGCTGGGTCTTTGCTGCCCACTGATTACATAGGCAGGGTGGTCCTCTCACAAATAATAACATCCATGTGGTGCCAAAATCCCAGGCTAGTTCTCAGCTTGATTGGTTTCCCAATCTGCTTCACCACACGGCCAAGCAGCACTTGTGCCAGCATAAGGCCAGAGGAGTAGCTGGGGGTGGGAGGAAAGCAGAGCTGTGTTCTTGATTCTGGGTTTTTAGCTGCAAATTTGAAATGCCTGGGGATTGTCAAGTGCTCTGGTAAAGCACTTTGCAACTTACATGGTCACATTTGTATACTGTGTGCATACCCTTCTCTGCCTGCCTTAAAGTAACTGAGTGGCTGTATGTGCTTGTCAGAGTTTTTGTGCTGTTTCTAGGGCAGGAAGGACTGCCTGTCAGCTCCCCGACTGCCTGCAGGATTTTCTTTGCTCCTGTAGGCTTCAGCAGGCCAAGTCTCAGTGCAACAGCTTTGGCATGTGTGCTGCTTGGGCACTGGAGTCATTCAGATAGAAGCTTAAGCACACTAGTAGTGTCTGTAACATAAGGACTTTTCATTTTAAAAGTCACCGACCGTGTTGGCAGGGGTACCATTCTCACGCTGTGAAGTACCCTCTGTATTGTGTAGTGCAAGGAAGTGATTTGGTTGAAAAGAACACCCTGCTCTTTGTTTTTTTGGATTCCCCCTCATTCCCACCCAAAATTATTTCTGTTCTGGATCATTTCCATGACCCAATTCCCTGCAAGGCCACACAAATGGGAATGAGCAGCAGGGTGGGGGAGTGACAAGCAGGCTTAAACTGCCTTGCCTTTATACTCCATAGGATAAAAAGTGCTTCTTTGGGGCTAGAAAATTGAGGCTACTATAGCAGAAATAGAGCACAGTGTGAATGCAACCATACTGACACAGCTGGGTTTATCCCAGAATAATAAAAGCACCTACTACCCCCTGTATAAGCTAAACAGTAAAAGCACAGCTCTGCTAGTACAACTGCATCTATGCAGTTGTATTTTGGAGGATTTTGCCAGCATCCACTATGCTATGAATACAGATGTCTGTATTTGGGACCTGACCATAGAAATGTATCTTTACCAGCTTTAATTGATTTTAGCTAGGAGCTAACTGGCTCCAGAAGAACTACTTATAGCTTAACGTTTCTGTTGAAAATGTACCATTTAGTAATTAATGGGTTTGGAAAGCAGCCAGAATCTTTCAATCTAATCCAGTTTAAGAAAAAAGAATCAATTGAGTCTTTTTTTGAATGGTAAATATCATGAAATATTTTACAACAAATCATGGTTAAAAATAGCCCAGTTGCACCAGCTGTCATGTAGGATAAATCACTTGCATCAGGATGTGATCTTTGTGATTTGTGGTCTATGCAAATAAGCTCAGGGTTTTGCTCCACTTTTTGTATTAAGGCAAAGTTCCCTGTGGACTTCAGTGGGAATTTTGCCTAAGCAATAACAGCAAAATTGGTCCCATGTGAAAAAAAAAATGATCACTGGGGAAAACTAAGAGGTTTTTCTTAAAGGCACAGATGGCAGTTAAGCATTTAAATTTAATTGGCTTTTTACATGATTGGGGACCCCTCTACTGTTGTACCTTTAGAAGAAGAATCAGTACTCTGGAAAGAGAAATGTGTGAGACAGTTGTGGGTAGTCAGTTGCTGGGAGGGATAGAGCGACGGTGCTCCAGGGAAGTGAAAGGGTGCTACAGAGGGATATGAAAGAGCTGAAACAAATGCCAAGATGGAGAAGGAGCAATGAGAGCTTCCTTTACTCTTACTGTGTGTGGTTTTACTTGTCATGGCAGCACGGTATGTGTGAGGAGGAAGAGAGGGGCAAGAGGAGCCAAACACAGCTGGGAGAAGGAGCAACTGCAGAACTTCCAGGGTTTTAAGAATGCTTGAGGGGGAAAGACACAAATGTTCAAGCTTATCTGAGGCATGGAATGAAATCATTTGGGAAGAGTGGCCTCAAAGGCTCAATTTAGTATTTCAGCATATCATGTTGAAAATTAATTGCAAATAGATCGTTAGGTTTTCACTTTGCTTTCCATGTTCATAGGTGGATACTAAGCATAAACAAACCAAATCTGAGAAAGTTGTTTAAGGTCAGGGTTATAATAAGAACTTTTTTGGATGTAGGTTGTTTTCTATGCATTTTCCTCGAATTAACCCACTGCCATTTTAAAATATTTATTAACGCAGGTTAATCTAAGCAGCTTTTTTCATGCACGCACATTCAGTGCTAAAGGCACATAGTGGTGATTCCTAAACCAAGACTTAGGATGCAGCATAGGTAAGATTGTCATTGAAAATTTCACTTGCCTTACTCGTATATGAGAATGATTGATAGTCTCTGTGAGGAAAGTGTTGTTTTATCATGAAATTAAGACACTTAACTTGGTTGTAACAGTTGGGACTGGTTAGAACTGGATACCAGGTGTTGGAGTCAAGAAAAGTGAAATGCAAGTGCTGGAAAGGTCAAGGATAGTAGCAAGGCCTAGTAAGAGATGTGGCCAGAGATCAGGCAAGGAATCCATACTGCAAGGGGCATGAAGTGGCTAGAGCAATTGCAGACTGGCAGCAGTAGAAACTAAGAATCAGGATTAAGCACACAGGAGACAGGAAAAGGTGATTGAAGCTAAAAAGGCAGGGTAAAGGAGAAAGAAGCAAACCAAGCTTAGCTTAGCCAAGGGACATGTTAATCAGCCAGAGTCAGCATCTTGATGGCCTCGTATTTGTAAGTGTGGGTAAACTGTCAACTCTTAGCTCCCCCTGTGATGAGTCTGGCTTGGTAAGCCTTTGGTCTTGGCACAATCTGACTGATAGGAACCCTGTCTCATTTGGTTCCTGCATGGACAGGTCTTGTGCAGTAGCCTCTCTCTTCCCATTCACCAGGATGCAGAGTTTGGGTACAGGGATGGAGGTTCATACTAAACTCCCCTTGGTTAGCTGTCAGGAATTCCTAGGTTTAAGTCCTCCATTTCTGGTTGTAATGTTTTAATTTTGGGGGGGGGGGGGGGGTGTGGGCGCTT
>NW_010972676.1:7382557-7438698 GCF_000737465.1 Haliaeetus leucocephalus
TTGTGTTTTATTTTTTTAGTTTGGGGGGGGGGGGGGAGTGTGGGGGTTTGGGGTTGGGTTTTTTTGTTGTTTTTTTAGCTCTTATGGAGTCTCCATTCATGTAACTCTTCATTTATGGCCTGAAGGTCAGATATAAAAATCTGTCATGGGACTGCCTTCTCAGGAGAAGCTTCAAATGACCTGGGGGGTGGTGCATTCAAAGTGAAGAAACCTGTCCTTTTTGACCCTCATAAATGTAAATAATTACAATAAAGGTCCCTGCATCAAGTCAGGTGTTACCAGGTTCAGAACTGGAAACAATGGAGTTTCCTTTCCTTGGAGAGCCTTCCTCCTCTGTTTACCAACCAAGCAGAGATGAGTCAATAGCACTGAACTCTAATCCATTTGTCCTCAAGCTTCCCTTACTTCAGGGACAGGCAGATAGTCTTTCTCAGTCACTAAGTGGCCAGTTAGCATCTTAAATGAATATTCTCTTTCTCTTGAAAGCCCTTTGTCCCTCTACTGCCAGCAGACTTCAGGCCTTGCAAATCCACTTGTGTCTGAGCCTGAACGGGCTTGTCATCCACTTGACAAAGAAGCCTCCTGCAGAGGTCTTCCTTCTCCCTGTTACATAGTGTGTGTTTCCAGCCTACTTACTACAGCCCCTGCCTGGCCATGCTGTATCCCGCAACTATTGTAAGACTGAGTAGTTGCCAGTGTGAATTTCCACAGCAGATGTCTGTCTTCTCTTTTTTTCAGTGTGCAAATGCAGCCACAGGCCAAGTGACATGTCCCCTTGTCTTCGTTTATACATGTGTGTGCAGGTGTACATACACATAAATAAACAAATAAAATGTGTTAATCTGTGTGATATGTAATGAAGCCTTGCACTTCTTTTTTAAAAAAAGAAATTCAAAGCAAGCACAAATAATCTACATCTGCCAGAATTCTGGGTGGTTGTGACCTCCAGGAAGGTTGTGGAGCTAAGGAGACGGGGAGAGGAGATTGGCAGCTACTGTGAGGAACAGTTCTCCACAACTAGCTGTTTGGAAACCAGGAAGCCAGGTGTAGATCTCTGCAACTTGAGAACACGGGTAGTACTTTGTGGAGGTGCATATATTTGTACCAATTAGGCCTCTTCTATAACTAAGGAGTGAAAGTGAGTCACGGCTTCATTAAGGTTGTCATTAAACACGTTTAAAGATGATTGTAGCACTGTTCTGTAAGAAACTTGGGGGGGGGTGGGGGAAAGGCACAAAAGAAGTTACCTGAGTTTTGATCCAGCTCTTCTGCCATCCACATAGAAGGTCCTGTGATTGATTCTGTAGGTGCTTTTTCCGGGGTTGATGCTATCTGGCTGTGGAGGCAGATGGGAGAGTTTTCTGTGCTTTAAACAGGAATGGAACTGCCAGCCTTGCAGAGGTCATGAGAGGACATTTCCTTCCATAGCTGATGGAGATATGGTCCCCAGGGACCTTGGTGCAAGAATGATAAGATGTGGAGACTGCCAAAAAGTGCAATAACATCTGTAGTCTGGAAGATGATTGTATCTGGGTTAGCCAGTTACTGGGATGAAACATGTGGTGAAGACACGACCAAGTGTTTCATGCTTGTGGATTAAAATTTGTAGTTCTTCAGATTGCTTATGAAGTTGTAATGACTTTACAGTGATATCTTTGTTAAAGTAACATGGAAAGAAATCTGACTGGGCAATTTCTCCGTTTTCAGTGCACGACTTGGGGCAGAGATAGGGAAGGTCTGAAATTCTGGAGGAGTATTGGCAGTAAGAGGCTATTATGTGACAGGAATCTCCAGTTGATGAAAATCAAAGAATTCCCCAATTACTGCACAGTGACAGCTCTTCTTAGAGTATCCCTCAAGGAAGAAAAAAAATTAGAAGCAGAGCTGTGGGCTAGCCTCTGGGCTAGGGAAAGAACTCTTTCCTTCCAGGACTGCCTCCAGTTCTTCTACACTGTAGGTACTTCCTTTCTAGATCCTCTTCCCTGACAAAAAGAAAAACCCTCCAGATCTTCAAACCCTGTTCTCCTGTCTTTGTAACCCTTCTTAAAGCATCCTTTTGAAATGGTCTCCTGGAGATGTTGTGTGGAAACTTCACTGTCTTGTTTCACAGTGTTGCAAGAGGTGTGCTGGGATGTGTGCTGTTACAGTGAGCAGTGAGTTACTAGCGAGTATGAGAGAGAGTTTTAGGAGCAGGCTTCTTTCAGGCTATGGTTCCGATGTTAGTATTGGCTACTGCTGCACAAAGGAGGTCACCATGTTTTGCAATGTGTCTAGGTGGTTATCTTGAGTGCTCTTGAATGTGAGGTAATATTAATATTCCAGTTGTGGGGTAGCAAATCTGCAGAAAGTTCTCCTGTGCTCTTATTTGTGTACTAGCACTGCTTTTCATGTGAACATGCATTACTTTGAAAGGACTTTATTCCATGACCGTAATTTCTGTTACTAGTTTTAAAAATAAATTCAACTGTTACTGTAACATAAGAATCAAGATTTATGCAAGAGAAAAATATGCCTGTAACTTAAGAGAGGAAGAATGAAATGGCATTTAACAATGGAGTAATGCATTCTGTGCACATTCAGACATCTCCCCTTTTACTGGCTTTTGCGCAGGGATTGAATGCTTTGCTTTGTGTCCAGGCTGCAGGTTTGGGGGAGAGAAAGCAAAACTGCACATATCCTGCAAGGAGGAGCTATAATGCAGATAGATCCAGTTCAGAAAAAAGGAAATCTCTTCTTCCAAACAATTACATTCACAAATTCTGGATAAGCATAAAACCGTGTAGTTCCACCCTGAATGTTTTTCAGACCGAATGCTTCTTTCCAGAGTGCGCATCTCATATCAATATAAGTAAAACACCGTAAATGTCACGCTCATTCTGTCCGAGTAGCATAGTTTTGTTCTTGTGCAATGGGAGCAGGTGGTGGGAGGTTGTTTTGATGAGGTTAAGAAGCTCCTCCCCTCTTTCCCCAAGCAGCGGTCTAATCTGCGTCAGCAGTAATTGTGTGCCTTGCACTGCTTTTCAGTGAGGGTGAGAGCAAGAGATACATCAATACGAGGTATCAAACTGAGGCTTAGATGTTCCTTTTAAGTGGCTGCTCATTTCCTTGAGCCATAACATGGGCTAAAGGTTAACTTACACATTCTCCGTGGAAGAACAGTTTCTTTTTGGGGAAGGGAGAAGGAGGGGGGAAGGGCGTTGTTTCGCGTTCCTTCCTACCTATAGACTAAATGTGATTGTACAGTGCTGTTCATGCAGATTTTTTTTTTTTCCCCCCACTGGATTATTTGCTAATCAGACTTCAGTGCAGTGGCGATAAGAGAGAGACTGTTGCCTGGCTCGGAGGCTCTGCCGAGCGCCCGAGCCCTGGCGCTGAGGACCGAAGCAGCTGCCGCTCACCGGCTCCTGGCGTCTCTCCGCTCCCGTCCTCTCGCCCCCGCCAATGGGCCTAGCGCGGGGGAGCTGTCCGAGGTGCTAGGATGCTGGCTGCGCGGGGGGTCAGGGCAGCCGGATTGCAGCAGGAGAGGAGCCCCACAGTCCTGCTGGCACCCGAAGGTAGGCTTGCTCTTTGTTTGAGAATCCCTGATTAATCAACAGTAGCATCAACAGACTAAGGCAGCTGGAGAGAGCAAGCCTGCCTGTAGTCACGGGGGAGAGAGAGAGACGATGCCACAAGCTAGACTGCCTCAGACCTTCTGTATTTAAGTGGCAATGAGAGAGCGAGCGTCTTTCCTGCTGCAAGAAGCCATTTGGATAGGATGTTTTCTATTCCTTATATTCCGCTCTTTTTGTCTCCACAGAACATATTCAAATGAGGCACCTTAGAAATCTCTGTGTTAGTGCATATGATGGTGCCGTAATCTTCTATGTTGTAAAGTGGGTAAAAATCATCCAGTTTCTTCTCTGCTGGACCTCAAAGCAGGGTGTTGTTTATACCCTCCCATTATCTGTACCCTCTCTTCTCTGAATGTGGATTTAAAGAAGCAAGCACCTGTCTTCTCTTGCCACTGCATTTTTTAAAAGCCAAACTTTCCATGCCATTTTAATCGTGTGTTAAGAAGATCTGTAACAACACACTGACTTATAGTGATGTCGAATTCTACAATCTGGGCAATTTTGCCAACAAGATTTAATGCACTTTAACTGAAGAAAAAACTGAGCCTAACTGCAAATCTGTTTCTTATGGTGCTGAAATATCCCTTCCGACTGCACTGAGATAACCACAGGAAAGGGCTTTTACAGGCAAAAGTCACCTTTGATTATTGCACTTAGCAGTCCCCGTGGACTTAAATTTTGGTACGTACATATTTTAATACATTATATGAGCATGCTAATAAAATATGGTGCTAATTAGAATGAAAAAAATATTACAAATTGTAATAATGAGTAGTCAGAATGCATAAGGATGGAGTTGCATGTATTTTTAGGAGGTATTAATCAAGCCATTGCTAAACTAAAAGCTGAAGTCTATTTGACTGGTTTTGTGTACTTCACATGTTGATTGTGCTTGTCACAGAGACATTTTGCAGCTGGATTTTTTTGTTTGTAAAAAGCACTGTGAAATAATTAAAAACATTCTTTGCTATTTTCTGATGAAATAATTTCTAACATCTATGTTAGTTACTCATCAGACCCACTCCACCATTAAAATTTTACAGCATCTTAATGTGATGCTGGTGGTAGTGAAATCACCATTTCATTTTCTTAAGGAGGAAGAAAAAAATACATCCATCAGCAAGAAGCTCATTCTTTCTTCTGAGTTCAAATGTACTCCTGTTTGCACGCAGAATGTGTGTCTATATGTCTGTGAGTGTTGTGTGGGTTTATTTCTTATTGTTGTTCATAAGTCTTCTGCATAATATTGGGGTGATAAAATGTCATGATTGCACTTAAGTGCTGATCATTCTGAATCTAGATTTGTAATTGTCCAACATCCCTGTGGTTAGGAGGAAGCATTATTTTCCTCAGGGGATAAAAGTGATAAAAGTGTTGCTGTATTGCAAAGTAAACAACAGCTCTTTACATTCTGGAGTCATAGAGGAGTCATTGTTAGCAAAGACCTTTTCCCTTTTCAAAAGGCACTAGCAAAGGAGCCAAAATTCAAGGCTGAGGGTATTTTTTTCTGTTCTTAAAACTACAGGGAGCATAACTTTCCCCTATGAAGGGTGCAATGTCTGTAGAAATGGACTATTTCTTTAAACCCATGCAGTAGCATTCTCATTCTACTGAAGGAGCCACTTTTAACCTCTTTAAGTGAAGGGCTTAGCTCTACTTAGCTTCAGTGATTTCACCCAGGTGCTAGAACTCATGCTGTGCAGCATAATGAGGATAAGGTATATAATCTGTAATCCCAGTCAAAATACGAAGTATATTTTGTACTTCCAAATGAGTGTAGTTGTTATTTTTCTTTAAATACCTGCATAAAAAGTTGTCAAATGATATATAGTAGGAAACTTGCAACCTATTTCAGAAGGTCCTTCCTCTTTGACATTAGTATCTAGTGTGTCGCTGTCTGTGAAAACAGTAATGCCAGCTCATTGTTAAGAATGAGCAGGGAATGCAACTCTAAAAAGCAGGTCTTAGCAATTTGTCTCATCACATTCAACTGTTTGGGTATTTCAAAGCTCACTTGGTATAAGGCACATTTATGATAAGAGACAGAGTTCTGCAAAGTAGTCTCTAGTATATTTTTCCATCACTGAATTTTTTTTGGTTGCAGCGAAAGTATTCTTTGTACACCTAATACCATTAGATCCTTATTAGTATGCTGTGGTCAGCAGTTTGTAAAAATTGGATATGGCTGGTCTGTCTACTTTGCTCTTACTGCCTTGCAAGCAACTAGAGTGCAACGGTTCAAACTCAAGGGTTGAATGGCTGATTAGCATCCTTGATTTGTGCAGAATCCTTCTGATGTACTGAATTTAGTGGAGGGAATTGACAGGTTATGTGAAAGCAGGTGTGTTGTCAAAGAGAGGAGACAGTATGAGGAAGGGAGACAGGCAGGACTGGAGAGATGTGTAGACCTTTATAAATTAGGGTTGGACTCAGGACTTTGGGCAACCCCACTCTTGTGTTTCCAGGCTCTGTTCTCCTACATTAAAATGAAAAAAAAAAACCACCCCAAAAAAAACCCAAACAAAAACCCCTCTGGTTTGGAAGAAGGCAATCAGTGCCTTTGTCATTACTTCAAAAAGCTCCTTCAATTTAATGTCAGCATTGCCAATTTTCAATGCAGCACAGCTGCAGCTTATGGCTATCAAGCGTGCTGAAAAACAACTGATATTTTGGGGATCCTCATGTGAATAAGAGGGAGAACTGCATGTCTGAATATTAACATATAGCACTGCTTTGATACTGTGATATTGGGTTGATTACTCTCATATTATGAATTCGGTATTTTTGCACACTGATCATATGAAAAGGAGGTGGGTTGGGTTTGACCAAGAATGTTGTATGTTCAGCTTCAGAGCAAATAGTTAAGTTAGAAGTAAGGTATGGAACAGTCTCGTGAAGCACAATGCATTATTCTCCCATGGAAACTGTGTCTGAGTCAATACAAAGGTCTTGAATTCAGTTATGTAAATGTTTCTAGGCAAACTGGTAAGGGGACTGCTTCCCCTTGCCAGTAAACCAGATGCACTGGCAGGGAAGGAAAAAAAAAAAAATCTTGCTTGCTTTACTCCTCCCATGCTGACAGCTGATTGCATGGGCCATGACAGTGTGAGCTGCCCTGTGCTCCTTTGCCAATGTCCTTCTGATTTGGGGATACCTGGACGGGAAGGTACCAGTGTGCATGATTGTTTTGGTTTGTTTTTTTCCTCAGTGAGGTTTCACATAGTGTTAGTTTGACCTTTAAGAGACAAAGTGAACATGTTGCAGAATTCCTTCTTTGTGTCCTTGCACTCAGGTGAATTTCCAAAAATCTTCATGTTCAGTGAATGCTCATAACAGAGTTCCTCCAATCAATTTCTGTTGACTTCTCAGTATGTTGGCTTCAATAGCTGAAATCCATGGCTTTTCCTCCTCCCTGCTGTCTCCTTCTGTTCCTTCACACTGATGAGAGGAAGAGAAAGGAGTGTTAAAAGAATTTCCCAAACAGAGCAACTCCCAGTTAGTTTTCCAGGGTGTTGTAGTTTAACCCCAGCCAGCAACTAAGCACCACATAGCCGCTCCCCCACTGCTGCCCCACCCAGTGGGATGGGGGAGAGAATGGGGAAAAAAACCCAAGTAAAACTAGAGGGTTGAGATAAGAACAGCTTAATAGGACAGAAAGGATGAGAATAATAATGACAATAACAGTAATAATAATAATAAAAGAATTGGAATATACAAAACAAGTGATGCACAATGCTGTCGCTCACTACTTGCTGACCAATGCCCATTTAGTTCCCTAGCAGTGATCTATCCCCTGCCCCACCATGCCAACTGCCCCCAGTTTATGTACTGGGCATGATGTCACATGGTATGGAATATCCCGTTGGCCACTTTGGGTCAGCTACCCTGGCTGTGCCCCCTCCCAACTTCTTGTGCCCCTCCAGCCTTCTTGCTGGCTGGGCATGAGAAGCTGAAAAATCCTTGACTTGGTATAAACACTACTTAGCAACAACTGAAAACATCAGCGTGTTATCAACTTTATTCTCATACTAAATCAAAACCATAACACTATACCAGCCACTAGAAAGAAAATTAACTCTATCCCAGTCAAAACCAGGACACAGGGCTGCTTGGTTTCAGAAAACAAAATGGACTGAAAACAATTTGATTGCAAATACACAGGTGACTCTGTATGGTCCTTGTTACCAGCTAACAAAATACCTGACCACAGTGTGTATGTTAGGGGTACCAAAATGATGGTGCCTCACCTACAGCTTACATGACTTATTTAACGACTTGCATTTGCATATTTTTAATCAAATATAAATGTAATCAAACAGAACACTTGCTTGTACTTGTATCTGCCCTGACAGATGGTTAGGAATTTCTCACTGCCTGAGTTTACTAGTCAGTAGAACTTTGATCAAAAGTTGACCAGTGCTGTCCGCACATTTTCCAAGGAGGGTGACAATGCATGTCTCAATGGTCCACATGTATTGGTTGCAGCCTATTGCAGTTATATTTTAATTAATATTTAATTAATATTTTATATTAATACATTAAGGTAACATAGTATCTCTGACGTGGCATTAAATAAAATTGGTCCTAGTATGCTGTACAAGGAATACTAATGCTGTAAAAATGTTTACTGTAATTAGTTAAGCTTTTTGCCCCAGCTGTTTGCATTTTTATTCCTTTTAAGCATAGCATGCACAACTGTACAATATTAGTAAATGCAATGAGGCTGTAAAATAACATTCATGTAGGAGATACATGGGTTTTGATCCAAAAAATGCTTGCTACTTGTATAGATGCTTTTCAGAGTTAGTGCCATAAGAGCTGATTCAAAGTTTTGAAATATCTGGGCGTCTCCCAACCCCCTCTAGGAATACCTCAAAATGAATTTGGTGTTACAAGCATGGAAGCGTCAACAGGCACAGGAGGAGTTCAGTAGCTACAGTTGCTCAGTATTGTTGCAGGACTGGACCTTTGTTAGGACAAAGAACATATCTTGATCCATTTATTAAATATTGTGTAAATTTTTGTCACTCTGTGTGAGTTTAGTAATAGAAAACATCAGTGATAAACTGTATCTGGTCAGTGTGTGCAGCAGAATAAAGGCTTTTATTTCAGTCTTTTTGCAATTGGAATGACTTTGTCTTCTCATATGAAAAATAAATATCATAATAAAAGGAGATTCAGTATATCCTTAAGTGTCAGCTCATTTTTGACCTCCAAAAAGAAAGGGAAGCAATGGGGGAAAAAAAATGAAGTATTGTTGTCATAAAAGAGAGTGTGAAACAGATCAAGTTCTGTATGTCTCAGGGAAAAACGGATCAGAACTGCATTTGTTGAAAGGCTGCTGAAGTTATCTTCAGTATAAAATTTCATATTATATTTCAGGAGTAAAATCTGGTCACTGGAGAAATCAATGGCAAAACTGCCACTAAGCTCACTAGGGTGGGATTTCTCTGTTGTACAGGTTTATCTGAATTTGATTCAACATATGCAGAAATGAGGCTTTACTAGAAGTCCAAAATGGAAAATACAGTGAAATAGCCATCTATTGGGGAAATGGCGCAGACTTTAACCATCAAAAAGCAGATACCATTTGAGAAGTTCAGAGTCAATGGAGTTAGAGCCATGTATGCTGTTAGCGTTGTTTTTAAGCAGGTAGGCTTCATGCTGTAGACAGAGACTCCCAGGAAGGGGCTGTGGTATCTGGACTTACTTTTCTTTATTGGAAACGTTAGGAATTGGTCTAAAGTGATGTCTACTGAAGCATCAGTAACATTAATAGAGTCTGTTTAGCTCATTGTCAGCTTCCCAATGCACTCCTTTGCAGATACAGTGCCACTTATGGTGAATATATAGAATGGCTCAATGCATATTCGAACCCAGTGGGTTCTAGCTATTTCCAATGTGAAAGCTGTGGGAAATTGCATGCATGCACATCGGGCTGCACTGAAACCTCCTTCACTGGTTTTACCCTGCAGGGATTAGTAGGAGATACCTATACCCATGCCTGAAAAGGCTTTAAGATCAATTTAGTGACCCTGAAAGTCAGCCTTACACTCATATTCAGGCTTAGTTGATAGAAAAGGTTGTCTTGGGAGGTGGAAGAGGGTGATAGGAGCAGACCCTTTGCATCCTCTGAATCTTCATGATTTTAAGTCAGGTTACCATTGTACAGAAATAATTTTGATATAGAGACACAGAGAACAAGGGAAAAAAATTATTGGTGTGCTTTTTAAGTATTAACTGCCTGAAACCAGCTGCTTGTTGTCATTGCTGCTTCAAGTGATCAAAAAACGGGGAAAAAAAATAAAAGGGTGGAAAAATACTTTTCTTTTAATCCCTTGCACATTGCTTACTCTATGGATGTAAAAGCATTTTGTTCTTGTGTTCAGGGCTGTGCCTGAAGGCCCAGAGTGGATTCCTAGAATCTGTAAGAGCTTTTAGGGTTTTGGGGTTTTGTTTTGGGTTTTTTGGGGGTTTTTTTTTGTTTGTTTGGTTGGTTTGGTTTTTTTTCTAGAATCAGTGCCTACCCTGATCAGAATTTTGCTTGTCCAGCAGTGTAATAAAGATTAGAACTATGGAAGTGTATTAGGAAATGGAGGAAAGATTTTTGTTGCTGATTACATGGGGACTCTGCCCCAAAAAATCTGTGTGCAGACAGGATACTTGTTGCCTATTCAGTAAGATTACTTCTAGTTGCAGTGCTGGCATGGTTCTCAGGCTGATTCCGGGAAGTCATACTATCCTTCTTCAGGGAAAGGAGAGACGCTCTGGTAGTGAAAAAGCAAACATGCCTTGGAGAGCTGAGTTCAGCTGCCAAAACTGCCAGTATGTCACTCAGTCACTCTCTGCATCGACTCCTCATTTGTAAGATGAGGGCCCCCCTTGCAGGGCTGTGTCAGGATAATGCCATTTAAGATGGTAATGTCTCAGAACCTTAAAGTAATTGGTATTTAAAATAAGAAGATGGCACAACTCTGTTTTTCTATTTTACTTGTTTAAGAAGTAGTTAATCTAGTCGTATAGAATTTAAATACCCAGTATGTTTCTTGAAATTATACCTTGCCTTTAGTCACTTGTAGTATTTACTGATGTATCTATACATCAGAGTTCTTGCGATGCCCAGGGTGTCTGCTGCTGAGTCAAAAACCTTTGGGACCTTTCTGAGAGCTTTTAGGCTGCCTGTCATGGAGCCAGGAGTGACCTAGGGATCGAAGTGTGTCTGTTCTCTATGCTGCTTAGCTGGAGGTGCTGTAAACCCAAGTGTCTGTCATACCTGTGGAAGAAATATGGCAACTTGGAGAATTCAAGGGCTTTAGAGTTCTGAAGGTCCCAGTTTAGCTGGGATTTCATGTTTGTTCTTGGAGCTTCAAGCTAACAAGCTGTTGGGCAACAGATAACCAGGGCTTATGGGCTCATATCTAGGTTACTAAGAAACATAGGAAACTACTTCACAATATTTCTTTACAGATTTTGAACCTGAAGAAAATTTTGAACTTTTTTGTTTCAAAAAACATAGCAGTATTTTTCACCTGAACTTCGCAACATCCTGCAGAATAGGAATTTTATCTGGTGATCTGTTCTGGTGCAGCTTTATCTAAACTGCAAAAAGGACTTGTTGTCCTGGGATGGAAGCCTTTTCAGTCCAATTCAAACTGAGATTCAGGGACGTCAGTGTGATTGCAACTGAGGGGTATTAGGAAAAGGGAACGGGTGGGAGAAAACGTTTTTGGGATTTGAACAATGTATAACCGGATGGATCTGCGTCGCTTGGAAGAAGAGACTCTTGTTTTTTTATCTCCTCTTGTTTTGAGTAATGTTGTTCTGTGTTCTGAATTGCTTTGTTTATTATTCTTTAGACAGGAGAAAGTCTAAAAAAATTGTCCCTTACAGAGATGTTAATTACAATTGACACAATCTCGCTGTCATAAACCATAAGCTATTTTCCTACTGATTAAGGTATTATGTGTTTTTCAACCTGCAGGAAACGTTGCTTTCCTTTGTTCATTATCTCCTGCAAGATGATGAGTTCTAATCAGGAGGAGGTCACTTTGGGCGCTTTTCTCCAGTATATTGAAGATATGGGGATGAAGGCCTATGATGGCTTGGTTATACAGAATGCATCAGACATTGCTCGAGAGAATGATCGCATGAGGAATGAAACAAACCTGGCTTACTTGAAAGAAAAGAGTGAAAAACGCCGAAAACAAGAAGAAGCAA
The DNA here is from genome assembly GCF_000737465.1 of Haliaeetus leucocephalus. Taxonomy (NCBI): domain Eukaryota; kingdom Metazoa; phylum Chordata; class Aves; order Accipitriformes; family Accipitridae; genus Haliaeetus; species Haliaeetus leucocephalus. Next base: position 7,394,389 of record NW_010972676.1, read on the forward strand.
TAAAACGGTAAATATTTTGATAAAAAGATGAGTGGTCTGGCAGCGTGAGTGAACAGTGAGGGGCTCTGTCTCAGGTATGGTAAATATGTGTAGACCAGTTGATTTCTAAGCAGCTTGCTGGTAAAAGCAGTACAGACCATTGGCCCATATCAGGCTGCTAATTGCATGTGTTTTATATTGTGTAGACATGATACTGAATGGTTCTGCCTCCCTTAATGGAAGAGAGTATTCCCATCCAAATGTATTCAGTTTAAGCATGTGTGGCATCTTCAGCAGGTGTGATTCGTAACAAAAAGTTCAGGTGTTTGGAATAGGAATTGTAGATCTAGTGGAAAATAGGTCTTTGTCCACTCAGTGCTTTTAGATGGAAAGTGTGTGCTTTGTGGAAAGATGTATTTGTGCATGAGCTCTTGCAAGACAGGGACAGCCTCACAGGTCAAAATAGACTCCCCTTGAGTTGATGTTTTAAATCTGGTAAATTTTCAAAGCTCTCTAATTGTGCTCTGAGATTGTACAAAAAAAAGTGTTATTTATGATTTCCCCACCATTCTGCATGCTCTCAAGTCAGTAAAAATATTGCAATCATTTAAAGAAAAATGGATCAAGCCCCTGATGGGTAGAACCCTATAATGGCTGCTCTTGAACAATTCCATTTATTTTTAATTGACGGTTAATGAGAGGAGCACTCACATGACCTGGCATCTTGTGCCAATGGATAGCGATGAAATCTCTGCAGCCTCCTGGACAGGAAAAGAATGGGATATATATGAATATTTATTATATACACATTTGCATATTTAAAAATTTGCATTTTCTTGAGGAGAGGGACAAATTCTGTAATACAGGTAAATCATCCATCCAAATGCTAAACTTTTATATGCAAATAGATGGCTTGAGCACAAACTGATAGGAGGTCCTTTGAATTTTTTCTCCCAGCAAGAATATTCTGTATTTCAGTTTAAGTGATTAAATTTTATGCTATGTCTTGGGTACTGTACATCCGTGTGTAACAGACATGCTGTGCTGTGAATGTTCCAGCAACGCCTCGGTAGTCTGGTAATTCTGATGGAATGTTAAAAGGAAAAGAACAGCACATACAATTTGACAGAGGAGGGATAAGCAGCAACGTAAAGTAAAATTATAGCTGCTTTACATTCCAGGAAGTAAAACTTTTTGGATTGTCCCTAATTTGGGGGGGGGGATAAGAATAATGTGAAATGACGGTGCATAATGAGAACCCATGCAATGTGTATTTTGGTACCTTCTGGACTGTTATCTTGTCAGCTCAACTTTTGGGTGATCTTTAGGCAGATTCAAACTGTTGGGGAGTCAAAGGCATAGGCTGCTTGTAGCAGGAGCTATACTGTGCACAGCTACATGAGAAAAAATGCTGTTCCTTGCAGGAGATTAATACAGGAGGGTTCTTTTTGTTTGTTTTGATTTACGCTGGATACACATTCAGTTTCATTCTTGCCATCTTTGTTTAGTGTTCATCCCTGTCTTTTGATTACTGAATAGCTACATAAACTGCAAAATTTCCAAGAGGAAAGGGTAGGGAGACCCACCTCAAAATATTTCTTAATATGATGGAGAGGGAAGTTGAGTTTTAGTTACATTAAGCAGAGGAAGGCTTTGAATCAGTCTCAACTGTGAAGTGAGTGCATACAAAAGTGCTAGTCAATAATTTGCTGTTTTAAAGTAGTGAGATGAAGAGTACTTTCTCATCTTACATTACTGGCTCTTCCCCACTGAGGAAAATAAAATAAAAAACTCAAAGATGCAAATATTTTGAATTTATTGAAACATCACTATTTCATTGATTTAGAATTGGCTAGAAAAATAAATTCCGCAGTCCTTGTGGTAATTTCTTCATTTGATGATAAGCTACGTTAAACTGTCAGTGTATATAGATGTATTTAGAATATGGTCTTCAGAGCTGACAGATAAGTAAGCTATGCTCTGGCTAACCTGTTTACATGCACTTTTGTATGTGTGACCATGAAGGTCACTAAGTGCCAGAACAGGTTTTGTTATGAATAAGTTTCCTGGGGCATGAGAGAGTAAGTTGTGGACCTACCTGGTTCTTTATAGTCCTCTAGCCAAGCTTTTCTACCTAATTTGAATGGCAGTAACAGTATTTCCTACCTTGTGGTTGGTTTGTGTGGTTTTATTTGTTGATCTTGGCAAAGTGATTTGATGAAGAGCTCTGGCTAAGTGCAGGTGATATAGGTCTGGGCCAAAACATGAATTCTTGCTCATGCTGAACTGAGATCACTGAGAACAGAGCTCTCCTCCGACTCAGAAGACACAAGGAAGTTTAACAGCAATGTAGTGGGTTTATCAGAGGAACAGCACGTATATGTATGTGGATTGGAGGTATCAACATTTCTTGAATATAGTGTTCTTCTGTGGGAAACCATGTTTGCTGTTAGTCCCCTCTACTCCTTCCCCACTTGGCTTATCTCAGTAACATTGTGGGGGTAAACGATATCTGTCTGAGGAAACAAAGTAGGAAAAACAGCTTAGGAAAACTTGGAAAATGCTTTGAGGCTTTTTCTCTGTCTTTTTCCTGTGTAAACTTGGAGAGGGAAAATGAGATATTTGTGATCAACCCTTGATTAGGAAAGCTAAAAGCAATGGCAGACCAAGAGAGAACATCTGATTTGACTAAAGGAACCATGATGTCTGAAGTCACTTAGGCTGATTGCAATTGAGTCTGCTCCCTGTAGTAACCTCTAGAGATTGATCCAAGGCCATGTTGTCTACTGAAACACAGCAGTCAGGAAAGGTAAAGTAGGATTATTGATTTCTTCTTTGTTCTGTACTATTTTCCTTATGTCTTTACCTTATCTTGGTGGGTATTTATATTACCCCAAATTCCTGATAGTGTGGCCTAGATAGCAAGTGGTGCACATGTGCAGTGATAACAGTGCTACCAGTCTGGAGACTACCAACAGCTGAAAACCATCTCCTTAGCAACAAGGGAGTCACCCCTGTGATTAACTGCAGGTAGATTTTGAGCAGGAGAGGGGGTTCCAGCAAACACTCTCCTTTTGCTTGTGGGAATCAAAATAAAGCACTTATAAGTCTTTGGCACCTACTGAAAATTACCTCATAGTCCAATTATTGAATTTTTGAGAAGCTATTCAATTTTAGTGTTCGGATGGTCTCTTTTAGAAGAAGGCTAATCATGTATATTAACAACATAATAATGAGTAATTTATTATCTAATAAAGTGGTGGTATTCACACACAACACTATTTGGAAGCAGCTGTTATCTACCTAAATCATCTTATAACCATGCTGAATGACTTAAGTTCATTTAAATGCATTAGTCTGAGCAGTTTGGAAACAAGATCAGAAAAATGACCTAAAAAAAAGAACTGTTTGATTGTATGTTTTGCCTTCCTAAGGATACATTGTGTTGCATTTCTTCAGTAGCACTGATGGACCCTTGGTGTGATTGCTATCTCATCGTGTGTGGTTCTGATAGGTTAATTGTGGGGAAAAATATGTGGATCTATTGTACATTGCAGGGGATAAAGCACATCGTATTGGATTGAAGAAAAAAAAGCAACTAGTCTTTGTCTGAGCTTGCTGGGCTGAGTCAGCTGATCTGATCTGAATTTCTGACCTATTTTTAGTATGGTACTTAGCAGTCATGCAGTGAAAATAAGGTTAATGTACTGATCAGTAGCTGAGAGTAAGCCACAATAAATATGTTAGTATATATATTTTGGGCCTAAGTTTTAGACCTTCCCCCCTCCCCCCAACTTTTATTCATCTGGTCTCACTACTTGATCGTTGTCTGTTCAGGTGGCTGTGTCCAGACTAAGAGAACATACTGGCATATTGCCCATAGAGCTTATAAATTACAAATAAAGTTATGAAGCAGTATCATTTTCACTGGCAATAAAGTTGCAGTACTGCGAGATGTACATTTGCCATGATACAATATCTGCCGTAGGCAGCATTTCTGGGAACAGAAGGTAGATTTGCCTCGGCAGTGACAGGTGCCAGGGAAAAGGTGAGTATTTTGAGTTTACATAGGGCATCTGTTAGAATAAGCAGTTGCTTTCTGACTCATCCATAATTGAAATATGTATATTTAGATATTTTATATGTATTATATATAGTTTCGTGTGGATACTTCACCAGTGCTTTTTTAATTGTATAAATACAAAATCTTGGTAAGAAACAAATAGTGAACACTCCTCCTTCTCTGAAGGCTGAGACATGTTGCATTAATCATAGGGAGTGGCTGAGGTTGTACACTTCGATAGGAGATGTTTGGTTTGAAAGTTCTGCCTTCTAGTTTTTAGGTGTCATTCAAGCTACTCTTTCTGTCATGGAAGTCATCATTTTGATTTGTAACACTATGAAGATGTGACTGCTCCCGTGTAAAGCTGATGGTGTAGGTTTCCCCTACTTGTAGCTCATTCCCAGCACCTAAGTGGCTCTGTGGAAAGCTTTGTTTCTGTTTGTTGAGGGAAGTATCCAGACAGACACTGTGAAGAGGAGGAGCTTTTAGGAGCACTGTTCTGTGCTAAAGCTAGCAGAAATGGGCCAGTGAGCCAGTGGCAGAGTTAAGCTCTTGTAATAAAGAAGGAATTGTAATGAACAGCTGTCATCCTAACCTCTCCTTCCTTTGGCAAATCAAATATTGAAGACTAACCCATCGGCAAAAGTAAGATCAAATTTTTTCTCTTGCTCTCTTTTTTTTTTTTTTTTAAGGTTGTGGAAGTAATTGAATTCAGGTATTATCTGTCTGTAGTTTTCTGTAGTTCCTGTCCTTAGGTTCCTTTGTGAACAAGACATAAGGTATGTGTCCTTCAGCTAAAAGTTAAGTGTTACCAAGTGTAGGTGACAGCAAACAAATATAAAAATATTTCTATGCATGGGATTATTCACTGCCAGAAGCTCTGTTCATCTGAGAAAATCTGTGTAATCTTAGAGTATTGGACATGCGGAGGTGTTTCTACCAAAAGATTTTTACCAGAATCAAAAATAACCTAAGTAAAATAATTTCATTTTGAATTTACTGTTTATAATATCTTGAAATCAGGAAAATACTTTAGGTAAAAGAATGCTTAAAGTACAGTTTCTTCTTTTTCTGAACATTTGTCTGTAGTTGAAATTTTGCATAGTGAACTACACATTTCTAAATTTGCAGGAATACTTATGTTTGCTAGATTACAATATGCTTACAGCCAGAGCTCAAGAGAAAGGTGAAGGAAGTGCAAGAAATATTTCGGATCACAGCGAAGGGCTTGGTTGAAATACCTGCAAGCACATTATTGAGGTGTTATAAATTACAGCTTGTGAAACTAGTGTTATTGGTTTGGTGTGTCAGTGGGGGGGTGGGGTGGCTTTTTTAACTCAAATCTGAGTTCACTCAATTAATGTGATTTTTCGATATGAGGTCAGTGGCATGTGCTCCTTTAATCAAAGGGTATGTGTTATGAGCAAGCTTAACTGTGACACTGGTTGTTTTCTTTATCTTCCTCCTGGACATGTTGCATACTCATTTCATCCTAGATTAAATTATTGCTGTGATACCACCTTTATAGTGGAAGTGGCTGAAGAGGTGTGATAGAGACTAATTCTAGTATAATTTGAAAACCTCTTTTGCATGAAAATATCATAGGGTCTCTTTTGAAGTTGTGTTGATGTAGAAAAAGTAGCATTGATAGCTTTTTTTTTTTCATCAAGAGTAAGTAAAATGGTTGTGTAGTCAGTGACCTCCAAATGTATTTTTGTTGCATTTATAAGTAAACAGATGTGATGATCTAGCCAACAAATCCTCCCTTCCAAATGCTCATATCCATATGGCCGCCTGTACTATTGCCACACAACATAAACAACAGACACAATGCAAACTATATTATACTGCTGTTGCCGTTATTCTGAGAAGTTTTATTTTAGGACAGTCATGCAACAAATGTATTTTAAAATTACCATAGAGGCTGATAGCCTGCTTGGTAATCCCAAGTACCAAGCAAATAAAGCAGAAATCATTATCAGTTTGGTATCTAAATCTTGATGGTATTTTCAATAAATCTTCCATGATTTTAAGGTTCCTGCCTACAACTTTTACTCTTTTTCAGGGAAGTTACATGATCTGTTCACCTTCATCATTCCACAAATTGCTCAGACGTATACTGGCTCACTATGTAAGTGGGTGCATTTTTGCTTAGGATTCATTTGCTATATTTAAAAGCATAATTAGAAATGTTGGGTCATAGAGGGTCCAGAGGACTTCTAAAGGGGTTACAGACCCCTTTTTTTGTTAAAATGCAGTCTAAGTGGCTCCATGCTATTGGTATTTGCAGGCTGTCTGACCACCTGTGTAAATGAGTGAACTGGCCTTGCTCCAATTCCATTTGGGCATGTGTTCGCATACAGCCTACAGGCTGGTGCCTCCTTGGCAGACTGAGTCATTCTGGAGGAGGTCTGTTGTACCATTGGGAGAGTCCTTGGCATGCCATTACCGAAAGATGCTGGGGGGTGTATGGATCTTAATGTCCATTTTTTAGTCATTCGTTCCCATTCCACTTTTTTTTCTGGTGGTTAAAATTATCCAGCATTGTCTCTAACCCAAAAGCCCCTCTTGGCAAGACAGAGATGCATGTAGACCTGTGGGGAAGTAGATATTTGCACATCCCTGTAGGGTTCTGGTGGTACTGCTATTTCTAGTCAAAGGTTTGCATTTGTTTGGAAAATGTCTTCAAGTGTATTATGAAATTCCACAGAGTAGGGCAGAAATAAATAAAAACTGTTACTATGAATCCCTGGATTAAAAAAAAAACAAGACTGTTTTCAAGCATGCCCAAATAGAGTCTTTATAACTAATCTAGATGGACTTCATTAACAGAGAAATACATTCAGTAAAACAACGCAATTACTATGCCATGTAACATTAATGAAGTCTAGCCCAGGACTGCTGGCAAAATTGAAGCATTGATCTCTTGTGGTTCAAGGCTTCTGGTAACCAAAAAGTACTCCGTGCTAAAGTTCACTGACACCTGACAAATGTTGTAATTGCCTGTGACCTGAGTTAAGAATTCATGTTACAACCTGAAGGGCAGATACTTGTACAGAAGACATGCAGTAAGTAGTCTCATGACCCATAAGTAGCAAAATTGCAGCTAGACAGACTCCTAGACATGCACACATGCACGTTCAGACACATGCACTTCGGACATTCTGCCAAAACTATCTATAGTAAACACTGGGAACATGGACCACCAGTCTGATAAACCCAGCAAAACTGAGGGTCTGTGCTAGCATTAGAATAATACGAGTGAATCTTTCTGTGCCTTCAGGAAAATCCATCATTTAAAATACCTGTTCATAAAGTTGAAGAAAAACAAACATGTTCTTTGAGCGAAACAGCTCAGTGCATTGCACTTTCCAGGGCCATAAATCACAGCTGTATTTGGCTGGTTTTAATAATAATAAAGACTACTTTATGCCCCACCCAGCTGGCAGGCATTTGTTCCCTTTGCATGTTCTCCTTCTCAGCACCCTTCTGACAAGTTAGGTGTGCTCTTATTTATTTATTTATTTTCCTCCACAGGAAAGCATAAACATAGTATGGTGCTTGATAATTTGAGATGTTTATTTTCTTAGCCTAAAGAACAGAGTCTGCTCTTGGGTATACCCCTGGAAGCAGAGAACATCAGTACAGACCACCTCTGCAACAGAAGCATCTGGTGATGGGCATCTTGTTGCCAAGTTACACCAGATCGGTGGCTAAAACTCATATGAAAACAGGAATGTGCATGTGCACTGATTAGATTTTTATGTGATTGGATTAAAATGGGAGTAAGGAGAGATTAGAGAAGAAATGGATTGCAGAGACATTACTAGCTGTAGGTTTTAGAGTTAATTTGAGACTCCTTTTATTTTTCCTTCTGGCTTTGCACTCTAATTTGACTTGTAATCCTAAGTGAAGTCAGTTTAAAAATATTAAAACCAAACAAACCAACCCCCCCCCCCCCCCAAACCAACTAACCAAAAAAAAAACCCCAACCCACTGTGTGGAGTGTGTTCCCAGCACGGGGCCTTCATCAACAATACAGAGCCGGCAACTGTCTCCCGTGCTGTGAGGCTGTGGCATAGCTGGCGTGGGGTAGGCACTGCCAGCCCTCGGGAGACCCGTGCTCAGCTGGGAGTTGGCAGTGCGGATGTGCTGCTGGAGGGGGGGGGACGCTGCAGCTCCCCGTGCGAGCTGCCAGGAGCTTGCAAATGAGCAAAGTGAGCTGCTTTGGTCCCACAGAAGGCAGTCATGAGTGGAATTGTTTTTTATTTTATTTTTTATTGCACAGTACCCAAGGACCCCCAAATGGAAATTAGATTCCTCTGAAACACCAACCCAGTGTGTGCATGCAGCACAAAGACGGCTCACAGCATGAGCTGAAATTGTACCCAACAGGTGACTAAAGGGACAGCTGAAGAGTTAGGGGACTGCTCATTTCCTTCCCTGTATTAGTACAGCAGAGGATACACTGAAGTATATCCCCAGTGGTTGTGATGAATTACATCCAGCAGTACTGTCTGAAAGCTAGAGAGAAACGCACGCTTCCAATAGGCTCTGGCAGATGCTTCTGGAACGTGTCAAGATTGAGGCGGCCAGAGCCAGCTAAAAACCCACAGAAATATTCCTGCCAACAAGCGTGTTACTTGATAAAATTGTAACATTTTAAAAGATCAAAAATGAGAGTAACTGTAGGGTTTACCATAACTTAATAAGATTTACCTGACTTTAATCCATTTCTCCTTTTGGTGGATTATATAGGGCGTATCTCACCAGTAGATCCTCTGCTAGCTGAGGGCACTTTAGTTATTAAGTTGAGATCACATGTTAGGAGCCATTAAGTGAATTGCTTTGCACAGCCTTTCCCTGAATGCTAGGGCAAATGCAGTATTTCATACCCCTAGCTAATTTCATGATGTAATTTAATTTCTGAAACATACTTTTAATTGAATCTTTAAAGACAAAAGGAAACTGCTGAGTCCTTTAGTATTGCAGAAGAGATTGTTTAAAAATGTAGCCCATCTAGAGAATAATCTTCTATACTTAAAGGTAAAGTTTGTTTTGCTTCTCTGCATGCAGCTATGGAGAAGCAAATTCCTGCTGTTTGCAGAAAGCTCAGGGCTGAAAAAGAGATACTGGGGAATGTGAGAAGTTATTTATCTTATGCTCAGCTTTGTAACTCTGATATTAGACAATCTGCAGCCCTCCACAATGTGCAAGTCTGAATAAGTAAACAAAGAGAGGCTAATTAAAAAATTAGTCTCCAAACACCAAAATCACATTAGTAGGAGCTCTGACTAGTGATCTCATTTTTCTAATTTTTGGTAATGAGATTAATTTGAGAGAGATGCAAGCAATTTTGTCATAAACAAAACCGAGTAGCATAACAAAATCAGTTATTTGTATCTTGAAACTGCATCCAATATTTTAGTGGTTAGATTTTGATATTCATCTTCCATAAGCAGAGACATTCAAGGTTGTTTCCATAAAAATCCATATAATCTGTTATGTAGTTTTGTTACGGGAGAAACATCTTGATTGGATCGGTAGTGATGCAGGTCTTCAATTTAATGGACATCCAATTAAAAATAATAACAATCAACACTAAATGCAGCCCACTCTAATGCAGAGGAAATCCTGGAGCATTGCTTTGTGTTTTAGTATTCTGATTCCTTTAGATCAGTAAGTGATTTGCAATGGAGATTTTCCCTTTTATTGCTATTGGAGAAAAAGAAGAAGGGAAGGGAGGAGGAATAGGGACATGAAGAATGTAAGTGAAGTAAGAAGTATAAGGTTAAAAAAGAGGAGGATCTGAAATTAACCCATGAAACCCCAACTCAGTATGTTCTAATAAAGGGAAAGAACAAAAGCAACATCTTGTTCTTTAAGTGCTGGGAGAGCTCTGCACTTCCAGATGCCCTGAGTTGGTAGTAATTACAGCCATGAATGGTGCCGTAGATTTTGAGACCAGCCCCATCTAAGTGATGGGAAGAGTTTGGAAGCCGGTGGAGGGGTGGGAAGAATCCATTTGGCTTGAAATAAAATTTAATTTTTATTTGGTTTTCTTGCTGGGAGGAAACACTGAGAGAATCAATTGTCTTTTCAATACAGGTTATCCCTTTTCAAGCACTTTTACAAAAAGCACAGAGAGAAAGGGCTAAGTTTTATTAAAAATTCCAATTGCATTGAGGTCTGCCTGCTTTTACGTAATTTGCTCAGAGGCTCGGGCACTCATTCTTTACGGTTAGGCTCCTTGTAATTTTTTGCTTGAAGGTTGTTTGTTCTGTAGTGTCAGAAATTATTTCAGGACTTGGATATCTTTTCTCTTAGAGCACACATGAAAATCATACAAATGGGTATTAAATGCTGAAGGTCAAGGTATGCCAAAGGTCTTTGGGCATTTCATGTTAGATCCTGGCTCCATAGTGAGGTTCCTAGAAGTGCAGGAGCGGTGTGCCTCGCTGGAACTGACCTCAGTCAGGTAAAACAGTCCTATGGCTGCCCTTACAGGAACAGAATTATCTGTATAAACCTCCTCTTTGGGTTGCAAGTAGCTTCAGCCGTATTCTGTCACCAAGTTACGAATGGCAGCCCGTATGATGCAGGTCTTCATCAGCCAGCAAACTGCTTAATTTTGGTACCAGATGTTAAAACTCTGATGATATGCTTTCTACCTCAGTGTCGGGAACATCTTTCACAGGAATCTCTTGCATTGACTGTCAGTCTGTGGTTACCACATTAAAAAAAGCAAAGACTGAATTTTAGAGTTGGTTTGACATGTTTTTTGTTATTTCATTGGAACAGTTGTCCCCCATTCCTCTCTCTACCGGTTATATCTTGGTTTTGAGGGCTGAAGCAGAACTAAAATCTTCTGTGTATTTAAATAGAAAAGTATACTGAAATTCATGTACTGCAACATAGCCAAATATACAGCTGCTTTCAAAGACTGAACTGATAGCGTTTGTGTTACATGGCTATTGTTTTGAGATTAAAAGTTTTTAATCAGCATATCACAAATACTATTTAATAGATAATTTAAATTATTTCAGCTTTACATCTGAACTCTTAGGCTAAGCAAAGTGCAGCTTCTTTTTTCCTAGGAAATCATATTCCTGCATTGTTAATCTGAATTCTGCTACATCTGTGATGAAGCAGATCAAGAACTGCATATGTACTTGCCATGGCAACCTCTGTATCACATGACACACACGCTAGTTCAGCCAAAGAGCTTCATGGCTTATTAAACAGGCACGCATAGACCCAGACACACACCATTTTGCCATGTGACTGCTCTAGCCCTGACAGCTTTTTAAAGGGAAACTGTATTTGAGCATCACAGTGTTTTCATCAGCATCATCTTGCCTGAGTTCCTTCCTCTCCTCTTAGATGCTGTATTGAGTTTTTAAAAAATAGATGAAGGTTGGCAAAACGCTGCTTTGTAGGTCTTTTCTTCTGTCTGTCTTTCATCTGGAAAAAAAAAAATCTAGGTGCGATGATAAAATAGTGGGTTTTTTTAATTTAATTTTTCTTAATTAGAACTTAAGGGGCTTATTGGTGCAGTTGAGCAAACAATATACTACTTTTCTGGACACGTTTTCTCCTCTCATCTCCTGTGAGCTTTTACTAGATTTCAGAAGGGTAAATGAGGACAGAGCAAAAAAACCCCTTGTCTATTCCAGTGTTGAAAAAGCATTCCCAAAACATTTGCCTGAAAACATCTTTGCTCCTTGCTGCTTAACACACTTCCTCTTAGACCTGATGATGATGATAACAATGATCTCTAACTCCTCACCCAGCAAAACATAGCCTGATACAAGTTTTTCCTAATTTTGCTTGTTGGAGAGAAGTTATGCGTGGCACTTGATTAGCAAATCTGAGGGGCTGCAACCTCAACGGAATGAGTGGTGGGTGGCGAGGAACAAAAAGTTAAGAGATGGGGCTGGAATTGAACAAGTATTTCTGTGTGCACCTTAATGTCCCCAAAGGAAAGGAGAACAGCAGAAATGCAGTCTTGCCCCGAGTTCACTGCTAAAGGGCAGGCACAGTGTATGCTGCTGCTGGTGTTGTATCTGCTGCCCACTGGCACTGTTCTTGAAGAGCAGCATGCTAGTATACTCAGAGAGGAGCTGCTGGAAAACTGATTCTTCACCAAAACAGCATGCAGTGGAAAGGAATCCCTTTCCCATTCTGTTTGCCTTTCCTCTATCGGATGCCTGACTGAAGTGGCCTGGGTTTTTTTTCCTCATCTAGTTGGAACCTGAGGTTCTTGTGGCAAGCACTTCATTTGAACCCAGATATCTTGCCAGGTACCTGACTAAAATGGAGCACAACACTGTGCACAGCAACAAAACATTGTGAAAACACTGTATTAGTCTTAATTATTAATTACCCCTCCAAAAAACTTAAGTTAGTCTCCTGTGTCTGCTGTGCAGATACAATTTACCAAGAGCTGTAGAGAGACCAACTCTCAGATCCATGTGCTGAAATTAATCATTTTTGTCATTTATGGTGTTGCTTTTGAACTTAGGGAAAATCAAATAGATGTCCGGTACCAGCCTGTCAGATTTTCGTCTTGATTTCTCAAGTCATCAGTCAAGGTGCAATTACTTATCATTAACGCTATTCAGTGAGAGGCTGCTGGTTCCTTGTGTTCTGTTTCAAATGAGTTTATTGTTTGGTTACCATTTTTGAGATAATCCACGGTAATGGAACAATAACCTGCTTTGGGAATTAAGTTAGAGAGGTACTTGTACATAAATTGACCATTAAACAGAGAAACAGTATTATGTTTGTTATTAGGGACACAGATAAGAAAGGTGCTCTCTTCTGAAGTGTGTATCAATGCATCTCTGCAGCAAATGTGCAAGGCTTCTAATGCAAAATCAGCCTTTGAATAAGGAGACATTTTAAGATGGCATGTAATAAAAACTCTTGGGCAGGATAAGGTATTTTAGGTTACTGTTCTAATTGTATTTTATGACAGTATTGATTTTTCAGCATCTTTATTTTGTTATTAATACCTGCTCTGACATTATTAAGAGGTAAAGAGAACTTAAGATCATTTCTTTCCTGGGAAGGCACTGAACAAAGGCCCTGCCCACTGCACTGAAATGTAGTGAGGATTTTGATGCTGGGTCTGCAGACATGGAGTAGTGGCAGCAATATTTCCCCTTTCATGTGCAGTCAGAGAACCGGCTTTTAAGAATTCCTTCATGCCTACAAATGGGATTGCATTTTCAAAAGAGATTACAAAAATTAAATCTTTTAAGAAAAAACTGGCCCAAATGTCTGTTCTATTCCAGAATTTCAAATTTAATTTCTTCAGTTAAATAATGGGGAGTTTTGCTATCTAAAGTTTTGTATTTAAACCACAGGTTTCTATATTTTGTTTGTTTGCAGTTATGTCAGTGGAAAAGGCTATTTAGGCTCATGACAAAATATTTTGACTAGCCTTTTCCTACTTAGTCATTTGTTTGTCCTCAGTGTGTGTTTATTGTGAATTGTCTTCCCAAGAGATTATAAACAAGATGGTATCTTTTGCTAGCTGATCTTTGCTGTCATTTAACGATGGGCCAATCCAGGAGGTTCTGAACAAAAGGGTTTTGTCAGACTGGGTCTAAAATTTGTGGAAATAATGTCATTACCCGAATACATCAGAAAAAAAAAGCCCAGTAACTTCATTGCAAGACAGTTAAGGTTGCTAAGAGACAGAATGTAATTATCTGCTAATTTGTTTACCATTCCCAAACACTTAGAAGGGTGCGAGCTATGGACTGCCCTGAATTCTAAGCCATGCTCAAAACAAGCGGAATGCATTTTGCTGTCAAATGCAGTTTTAAGAAGGGCATTTGAAAATGACATGAGAGCTTTAAGTTTGACCTGTGTTTTTTCTGAATTTATAATGTCAGTTATTTTCATTTTCCTCTCACTCCCAAAATCTACACATATTGCATGTATTTTAACTGATAATACCAAAACGGTGAAAAAATGAAATGTATAGAAACATACAATTTTTCTAGTAAAAGACTTAGAGCTATGCTTTCTTGAAAATGATACGTTCTTACTTTAATAGTAGCAGTGTTCAGTGTTCCTGTATTATGATTCCATTACTGATGTATGCTGATGTTAATTTAAGGTTTACCAGCATGAGTTATTGACTCATTTTATGTTTCTTTTTCTAAAATGTTTTGTGTTGTGCTTGCACTTTGAGGCAAATACTGCAATTTATTTTGGGTGCAAACTAAGTTTGTGCCACAATGAAGTTTACATTTCTCTGTGTCACTGTGGCTATTATGTAGACAGTATAAGATTTATGCCATCCTAAGCTATTAATTCTCTTGATTTTAAGGGCACACATCTGGTAAATTAAGTACAGGCAGTAAAAAGAGAGAAGCAGAGGTTTCTCCGTCTGTTTTCAGAATGGTAACATCTTCCACTGCTTTTTCTTCAATGGAAATAAAGATTCATTTTTAGCTAATGTGAAACACTAGCTGTAAAATTGAAGAACACAGCACAATACTGAAGAAATAAGCACTTCTGACCAGCCTAATTGTAAGCTCAAATCTGAATTGGTATTCAGCCAGTAGCTCTGACATTGTAGTGCTAAAATATGTCCATACAGGTGCGTTACTGTTTTGTGAGACATTGCTCTGGGAAGCTTGGGGCAGAGGGTTGTGCTGGAGTGTGGTCTTTGGCCTCTGCACCTTGCCCCAGCGAGGGCTGTGAATCCTTCTGTTCACTGAAGTTCATCAGGACAGACAAAAATAGATGTTTTCACTAAGCTTCAGCATAGCCAAACTGCAGGTCACTTCCCCAGAAAAATTGTAAAGAACAACTTTACCTGCCAAGCACTTTTTTTTGTAGATGCAGGTAACCTCTCACCTCCTGGCCACCTCTTCAGGGAAGCATGCCAGAGTTTTAGGGAGATGCTATCAGCCCCTCAATGTCACTTTAGCTCATTCTCTGATCCTTGTGGCTGCAAAAGGTGTCTTGGTTAAGTTCTGATTTGAAGAGTGCATCAGAAACAACAGAGCTGCAGGCACATTGGCCTGTTTCACAGATGATCATTCATCTGACTTGCACTGGTAGCAATCCAACAATGGAAGTCAGCATTGGGTAGCCAAAGGATTAAGTCCCAGTTGTCCTCCTGACACCTGCTGACTGCTCTGGAGAGCTGTCTCCTAGGTCACAGGAGCTCAGCAAGGGCTTTCTGGTGGTTGTTCTGTTCTCTCTGGGGTCCCAGTGATCTGCTGTTGGCTTCCATGTGTAACATAGACAAAATGGCGTGCTGTCTTAAGAAAAGGAGCTGAGTCTCTGCCAGTGAAGTCTAGGAGAGTGAAGCTTTGTCTCTGGGTGATCTATTTTGACTGCAACACCACCACCTATGTACTGTGTCTGTATGCAGAAAGCCCTAAGAGTAAGAGATGCCATTCCATAAAGGAATTTGCTGCAACTTTCTTTTCTTTTTTTCTTTTCTTTTTTTTTTGTATGATGATTTTTTTTCTACTCCACACTAAACATGTAGTCAGGAAAAAAATGGTGTTGTCTAAATGATATTCCTTTAGACATTTCAACTTCTAGACACACAGCTGTCAAGAGGAAAAAGAATCAAATCCAAAACTTTTCCCCCTCTTTCTACAGCAGCTTTTTTCTAACTTTTTTCTCTTTTTCGTTTTTCAGAATCGCTTGGGGTGTTCTTTGAGAGCAAATGAAATGCAGTGGCAAAAAGCAGAAAGGGAGGTTGGTTATTTTCAACCTTTTTTGCCCCTTTCATGCAAATAAGGGGAGGAAAAAGCTTGTTTTCAATCTTTTTCTTTAATGGCAAGGTCAACAGAACGGCATATTTATTGTAGACCTTGTATTACAAAGTGCTTTGTAAAAGACTGGGATAAACCCTCTAGTGATGTTGTTGACACTCTGAATAAGGTGATGCTATGTGTACTTTGCTGTTTCTTTGGCATACAGCTTTTCCTATACAATTTCCAATTTTGCTGTCTGTAATCACCAATTCTCCACACTCATGTTGCAATATGGAGATAGTATAAGTAAAATCTAAAAAAGGAACTAAATGTCTTTGATACTGAATTTCTTGAAATGACAGATGCAGAAGGGTCTTTCCCTTGCATGTTTTCTGTTTTGAGATACTGGTGATAATCCTACCTTTTATAATTTTATTATGAGGACCAGCCATTTTAGTTGATACTTATTTGCAAAAGAGACCATAATTTTTTTTTATGTAATATATGGCTGTTTATATTTTTATTTAATTGAAAAAATGTAAATAATTGTTCCATGCACATTAACAGTTCGTTTACAGATACATGTGTTAACTACAGTAGTCTAGTTCATGAGATAAATGCATAATTTGTGTTTTCTTCTAGCGTGTCCCCTAGTCCTGTACACAGTCATGCTAAACCTCCTACTGCAAGGTCAATTCCATGTTTAAATGACATATAGTACATCTTTGGTGTTAGTTAAAATAAATAATATGTGTGGGGGTTGACCCTGGCTGGAGGCCGGTGCCCACCAAAGCCACTCTATCACTCCCCCCTCCTCAGCTGGACAGGGGAGAGAAAATATAACAAAGAGCTTGTGGGTTGACATGAGGACAGGAGAGATCACTCACCAATTACTGTCACGGGCAAAACAGACTCAGTTTGGGGAAAATTAACTCAATTTATTACAAATCAACCAAAGCAGGGTAATGAGAAATAAAACCAAATCTCAGAACACCTTCCCTCCAGCCCTCCCTTCTTCCCAGGCACAACTTCACTCCCGGATTCTCTACCAACCCCCCCAGCGGCGCAGGGGGACGGGGAATGGGGTTTATCGTCAGTTCATAACATGTTATCTTCTGCCGCTTCATCCTCCTCAGGGGCAGGACTCCTCACACTCTTCCCCTGCTCCAGTGTGGGGTCCCTCCCACGGGAGACAGTCCTCCATGAAGGTCTCCAACGTGGGTCCTTCCCACAGGCTACAGTTCTTCACGAACTGCTCCAGCATGAGTCCCTTCCACAGCGTGCAGTCCTTCAGGAGCACACTGCTCCAGCGTGGGTCCCCCACGGGGTCACAAGTCCTGCCAGAAAACCTGCTCCGTGGGCTCCTCTCTTCGCAGATCGGTGGGACCTGCCAGGAGCCTGCTCCAGCGCGGGCTTCCCACGGGGTCACAGCCTCCTTCGGGCATCCCCCTGCTCCGGCGTGGGGTCCTCCCCGGGCTGCAGGTGGATATCTGCTCCACCGTGGACCTCTGTGAGCTGCAGGGGGACAGCCTGCCTCACCATGGTCTTCCCCACGGGCTGCAGGGGAATGTCTGCTCCAGCGCCTGGACCATCTCCTCCCCCTCCTTCTTCACTGACCTGGGGGTCTGCAGGGCTGTTTCTCTCACGTTCTCACTCTCTCTCTGGCTGCTGTTTCTGTCTGTCCCAGCAACCTTTTTCCTTCTTAAAATGTTATCACAGAGGCATTACCACTATCGCTGATTGGCTCGGCCTTGGCTGGCGGCGGGTCCGTCTTAGAGCCGGCTGGCATTGGCTCTGTCAGATACAGGGGAAGCTTCCAGCAGCTTCTTACAGAAGCCACCCCTCTAACACCCCCCCCACCAAAACCTTGCCACACAAAGCCAATACAATATGTTGCCATTACTTTTTTTCTATAATGTAAAAAAAATGTTTTGTCCTTCCATATGTTCATTTGTACCATGATATTTTGCATTAAGACAGAATAAAATGCTTTTTCTTTTGGTGGAAAAAGCTGTCAGTATACCTGATGGCCTTTTAATATACTTGACACCTTTGTTGTACTTTTTTGGTACTTAATTGTATCTGTTTGTTTTCATCAAATTGCACTAACCTGTGCTGAGTGTTTCTATGGCTTGTGGTCAAATTATGCATGATCTGCAGAGGTGCTTTCCTGACAGTCATTCTTCTGAGTACGTTAAGTTTTACTGGGCAGAGTAACCACCAGCTGCTGGATTTACTGCTTACGCAGTAGCCAGTTTGTATATAAATAGTGTTGTAGTGCCTCCTGCTCTCTGAGCCAGAAAGGAGGGAGGCCAGGGGACTGCAGGAGGCTGGGAGACAGCATTATGGGGAGGTGGCCTGGGTAGCAAACTCTACAGCTCAGCTCCTCTGTGGCAGCTGCAGGTCCCATGTGAGCACAAACCCAGGGCAGAAGATAGAGCTGTTTTTCTCAGTGCTATAGCCAACCTTTTGCATCTGCGTGCAACTGCATGTAGCTCCAGAAGAGAGCTGCTCTCACCTGGCATGGGCCTGCAACCCCCAAGAAAGGGGATTTGTACAAATTAAGAACGTAACTTCAGGAGCTTTCTTTGGATGCTTATTAACTGTGTTTAGAACAAGTGTTGCAAATAAGTCCAGGTGTCTGCTGGAGGCTACTAGGTTCTACTTTATTTAACTAAATAAAAATACCTGCTACAGGAGTCAGCGTGGTGGGGGTGGGGGAAGGTTGGAACATAGCTCTGACTACTTACCGTAGTGTTCGTACACAGGTTGTGCACAGTCATCTTTACTTAGTTTAACATGATGGCTCTCAGCGTATCAGACTTTGAATACATTTGAGAATTCAGCGACCATGTAAAAGGAAAAGAAACTTAAATCTCCTTGTTGTATAAAGGACTGTATTCACAGAAGGTTATGACTTGTTCAAATTCTGCTCTTTTATGCTTTGATGCCTGATGGAAAGCTGAAGATGAGAACATTAGGGAATCCACCTGAGGGCAGGCAAATACCTCTTGTGCTCACCTAGTGGAGTGCCAGGTGATGAGCAAAAATGCAAGTGCCAGCTTCTTTCCATCAGATCCATTTGGTCTTGCTGGCTGGTGTAGGTTTCAAAGTGATGGATTCATGGCCTTGATTTTTACAGTAACAGTAGTATTTCTGAAATGTAATCAGAGATCTTAGGGAAGGTGATTTTGTTTTCCAGTACTGTGATACAACAAGGACACAGTTATTTTAGTTCTTCAAACAAATACTGCTTGAAACACTTATTATAGTGTCTGAATTAGTCCAATGACTTTGTAAGTCATAAGCAGAGCGAAATACTGGAGCAGGAAATTGCAGGCGAAAGCAATTCCATTTTAAAGCCAACATCTCAAGAAAATATGTGCTGAACAAAGTAGCAGATTCTTGGATTGAGCTCTGCTTCTTTATCATGGCCCCTTCTGAAGACAATGACAGGAAGCATTCCTATTAACATACCCACCGTGCTTCACTCACAGGCCTTAAAGCTTGCCCAAACTCACCAGCAGCACAGCTGCATCATTACAGGTGGGTAGATCAGCCTTCTGTCCAAGTTAGGATCTGGAAACCATTTGCTTTTCTCCTGTTGATAGAGGAGGAAAGATCAGGTTACTGGTAACTGATGTATGCCTGTACGTTGCAGTGCAGGTACAAGGTTGTGAAGGCTGGGCTAATTTTTCTCTTCCTTTCTTAGTTTCTTTTTTGTCTGAAAAATTATCTCCCCTAGAAATTTCTGCTTATTTATCAGGCCTGAAAAGTGGATTAGACCCATGTGTATTCTTGTCAACTATGGCAGAAATATTGCATAACGTTGCTTTTTTCCATTTCTAATCTGAACAGCGCAGCGAGAGCATGCTGACAGTTAGGAGCTCCATGCTTTGAAAGGTGCAGGTAGGGATCCCCACAACTTTCCCTTCTTACTGAGCAGAGCTCAAGAATGGTGAGAAAAGGGGTGGTTTGCAGACAATGAGATCAAAGCAAGGCAAAGAAACACATAGGATAAATCGCACAGAAGTAAAAATTTTTCAAGTGTTTAGAATTCTCCTGTCTAATATCACCAAATGTAGCAAATAATAACCCAGTATCTATTGTCTCTCCATGCTGTCTCACTCTACAGATTTAGTTAGTAATTAAGTCTGCCATGAGAAGTTTTTTTTCTTAACTCCACAGTCATGTTTTCCTCCTACAAAAGAACTGTGATCATTTGAAAAGGCGTTATGTAGACTTTCAAAATTCTGTTCTGTGGGAAATTCTACGTCTTCCAAATTTTTCTTTCTAACTAAAACCAAAACCAGAGTTGTTTGGTTTCGGGTTTTTTTTTTCCTCTGTGAAATGAGTTTAAAAGGAAAGGTCCACATTTTTCTTTTTCTATAAGTAATTTTAAAATAGTGAAATTAAAGGTCACTTCATGTTGAAACATCTACATATTAAAAACTTCAGATGTCACTGCTGAATGCTGATTCAGTGGATATGCTTGCTTTTAAGTTGTTTTTCAACATAAAACACTACCAAAACTGTCACAGGATGCAGAAAGTCTTGCTTGCAGCAAAATCCTTCATAATTTTCTCACATAAAGTATCCCGTCAGAAGATTCTAGATAAGCTTGGTATAAATGTGTGAGTGATACATATGAGATGAAAAAAAAAAAAAATACTGAAAAGATTCATTCTGCTTGCTTAGGGTGATCACCTGTATCTGTTCTCCCTGCAAGGCAACACAGCTGTTAATCTGCCAGATCCCTTTGATGCTTGTTCTATCCAGTGGGTTTGCTGTAGTTCCTACACTGGTGACAGCAAGAAAATGTGACTGTGTAGGCTTTCAGGGAAGTATGTAAGGGGCAATTGAGCAGTATTTTGTAGATTAATCCAATAAAAAAAGTCTAGAGGCAGTAAAAGGGGGCCTGAATTAGTATACACCTAATAGACTGAGATCGTGTGAAGGCCAACAGTGGTTGATCCATGTTTCTTTCAATGTACCTTATGAACCATCAGTTATTCGAGGTGCCACTTGTTTCATAGTACTTATTGTCAGCCTTGTGGAAGAAACTCTCCACGACCAGCGTCAATGAAGCAGAAACAGGAGAACAAAGAGAGCCAGCAGAGAAACTGAAATTCTCAGCTGTTTTCTGCCAAAACAAAAGGAACAGAGTGGTCAGATATAATTAAGTGCTGTTAGTGATTTGCAGTCCCACAACTGACCCTTTCCATTTCTTGGTTTGGGAACTGGAAGTCCTGTCTCCCATGTCCTCAGTAGTATATGGAAACCTTCTATCAGCTTTCAGCAAAGAAGAGAACATAACTTTTCTATAAAATGACAACAGAAAAGTAATGCATAAAGATTAATTTAGGTGTATCTGCAATATAGTCTTCCTCTAGCAAATTACAGCACTAGGCTGTGCATTGAAGAAGGCCTTTTAATTTCATTGGAAAAGCAAATTGAACTTTGTCTCAATTAAAACATTTAATTTTCTATGCTTTGCCTTTTTTTCTCACTTAAGTCTAAGACTGTTAATATTACTGTTATTATTTGCATACTTGACTGTTTATTTTTCCCATTTTTTCATCATGTAGATCAAAGCAGGAGAGCAAACGTACACATGAAGAAAACTGAGGTGCTTGTTTGCTAATGGTAGCCATTTCCTAGACAGGCTGTTTTGGGGCAATCCCAGTACTTCAAGAGACCTGCAGCCTGGACTGCAAAGTTTAGACTCCACCTGTAAAAGTCAAAACATGGCAAATACTCCATGTTTAGTGTCCCTGTGGACTGATTGTTGTGTTGACAGTTTTACGTATGTGTTGAGAGTTGCAGTTCTGGTGAATGCAAGGTTTTACAGTATACAACAGTCACCTTTTGGTTTGTGAAGTTGGGCACCTCTTGGCTTTGCAAACCACAGCTGTGTTCATGAGCAGATGGTGCTCAGATTTAGCTGTTTTCAGGTTTAATTTTGCACTGTATCCCAATGTAAATGCCTCTACCTATGTGACCCAGGTGTTAAAGTGATAACAGAGGGTGCCTAGACGAGCAGGATTGCATGAACGTTTACTGTATGGCTGTAAGTAACTTAGTGTTAAAATTTGCACGGGGATGCAAGTCTCAGTATGGTGCAGACTTGCCAGAGCTTTTGGTTTAAAAGGCTGTGGTAGCCTTAGGATAGCTAAGGTGAGTGGAACTTGTTCAGAAGGGTGAGCATGAAATGATAGCTTGAGAAACAAATATAAAATATACTGCCTGCTGTTTTTCTCTCCTTCCCCGTGAAGTAAAAACATTAATCTTTTTTTAGTTTTATCAAAATTGATTCTTTGCCTCCTCAGTGGTATCTTCAGTTTGCAAGATTTTTCAGTTTCTTCGTTGTGGTTATGAGACTACAGGATATAAAGATATCTAATCTTGCTGTTTTACCACTGTGGTTTTTTTAAAGCTTGGGATATTTATTAGAATCAAATACCAGAAGAAGTAATTTGATGAATAATTTGTTTGACAAGCAGTGGCAAAGTTCCTCAGATGATTCATACTCTCCAATTGCCTCACCTAAAGCTTTGTAGTTGCTTTGCTTTCACTGCTATGTCCTCATTTGTCTCTTTGCAATACTTTCTGCTGGAAGTGATACAAATCACTTTTCCAAGTTCTTTCCATCTTTCTCTGTGTGTGTGTATGGGAAACAGTGAAACAATATCGTAATCCAAGCATTTTTGAGCCTGTGGTGGCTCAGGCTTTTATGGCATGCACTCAGACCCCACCCTGAGCCCACTCATTTAAACACAGAAAGGGAAGATGAGATCCAGTTGTGTATTCTTTCCAACAAATGTCTCTTGTAGGCTGATGAAGCATTGAGGAGTGAATTGAGCTTAATCTTAAAAGTAGCCAGTTTTCTCCCACTGGAGTTTTAGAACCTCATTACATAGATGATTAAAAATTTAGTTTTCAGCATAAAGTAAGTAGGTTTCTGGAGTAGAGTTCTCAGTCTCTGGCATTTCCCTCTTTTTTGTTTGTTTGGGTTTTGGTTTTTTTTTTTTGTTTGGTTTGGGTTTTTGTGTGTTTATGAAGTGCCTCAAAGCAACAGAAGGAGAGGCCTTCTCAGCAAGACACGATCTGTGACCATTTTTCATAAGATGGAGTTTCCACTTCTTGTAACAGCTGTGCTGCTATTCATTTAGGTCCTTCATGCCTACTCATAGAGGAAACAGTTAAGACAGTTTAGTATTTATCCTTTTGCTTGCAGACTGATGCTTTTGATATGCTCTTCATAGCTTTTTAATGTGAATGTGTGATGGGTCTGTGGTCAGGTCATACTATACCCACACTGGACAAAAAACCTGGATGGTCAAAAACCCTCACAGTTTTGTAATTATAATGAAGGCTTATATGTCTGTTCTCTTAATTGCCTCAAGTGAACCATTTCCTGACCGTGCTAGTAATATGTCCCATTACAATAACCATGTCAGAATACCTGTTGATTTGGGATGGTAGTTGTAAACAAAAAGAGAATGAAGCATCTCTGCAGAATATGTTACATTTACTTCCACTTTGATTTCATTGTATTTGTCCAGATGAGAAGCCAGAAATCAATTCCAACTGTTTCCAAAAAACTTTAATAAATACCTTCTCCCACTTTTCCCAAACCTGCAATTTGTCCTGAAGCAGTAAGGGCTAAAATCAGATCTAATGCAGCTTTCCTTATTTACTGGAGTAACATTTGGGATGAACTCATTCCTGAATTTTATTTGCAATAAATCATTGGGGAAATGCTATTTTGCATCTCTGTATGGTTTATTTCTGAGTAGGCTGTTGCATTTTGGCGCTATTACAGTGAGAATGCCCATGTAAGGGTCCTGATTCAGCTCCTATTCGTTATTCGTTTGTATTCCAAATAAATAGTTCAGTACTTGCTGCTTGCTATGTACCATCACGCTGCTGAAACCGTCAGATTGCAGTAAGCAAAACAAAAGGTCATGAGCACTCCAGGTCTTTCAGCAATACTGCAGCAATCCTTCCTTACAATTGCATAAGCAAGCAACAAATACAGAACAATCAAGTTGCCTTTCTCATCTCAGCACTGCGTGATCATTAGTGGTTTTCCACCATGTGGAGTTGTTCCACCCCAAGAGAGATGAAATCCCACCTGAGAAGTTGTTCCTTCTTAAGCTGATGCATATGCCAGCCGTTTCATTTCTCCTTTCTTTGAAGGTGTGACAGGCTGTGAAGGAACAGCCGAAGTGGCTGCTGACATTGCGTGCAATGGCTAGCAGGCTCTCTGCACCCTGGTGTTCACTCAGCAAATCAAGAGCATTAAATTAAGGCAGTAGGCCTTGCATGCCATTTGACAGTAATGGTGTGTTAAACCCGCTGCTGTCTGTACATTAGAGGGATTACTCGTAAAATCGCAATGGTTTTTGAAAGGGTGTTCCCTGATTCACGCCCAGCCAAGTTTTTCCTGGCTCTGTGTGGATGCTTTATAAAAGAGGGCACTAAGAGGAGTCTCATTTTTCCTTGTAACTGCTGCAAAAGGGCCAAAGATAAGCAGTGCCTGAGATCTGGAGGGATGCAGCGATAGCACCTTCCATGTGCCTCTGGCACCAAGGGGGAATTGGGCCAAGAGGAGCAGCTTGCTCTTCTGATGTTTATGAGCATGATGGAGATCTTGCTTCTTACTGCAGGTTTTTTACAGCTTTCTGTAAACCTTGGGTGCCATCAAAGAGAACAGGATAGCTAGACTTTGGGTCCAATCCAGTAGGACAGTTTCTGTGTACGAGTGCTACCTACCATGTGGAAGTCTTTTGTATATACTGATAAATTAATTTCAGATTCCTTTGTTAAACTGGCTATAGAGCAAACTCTTCAATAAATGAGCCTATGTTATCAACTGTCAAGTTTGAGTTAATTTCCCAAGCATTTTGAAATACTTGAAAATTAAATATTTTAATTTTCTGGTCATGTTCTTTCACTTGCTGTGGTTGGTTTAGTTATTCTTTCTCTCCCAGACAACTCACTCAAAAATAATGACTCCTTTTAAAGGCACTGTGATTGGCAGGACTATTCCTAGTCTATAAAGTATTATGTGATAGGTAATTTCCACCCATATTCTTTTTTGCAGACTTTGAATTGATAGGGTAGGTGCCAAACTGTCATGTTACAGCCTTTGGTAATTAAAATATAGGATGGCATTAGTATTGGTTCTGGATAATTACTTGTTTTTCGAGCAAAGCTTTGACAGACAAAATTTCTGGAGACCTTCTGTAATATGGTTTTAAAAGCTCTTCTCGTGCCACAAAAAGCAGAGATTATATTTTGCAGGTAGGGCTACTTGAAAACCAGTTGGTACCATTTAATGTAAGAGATGGTTGAGTGATTTGTGGAAAATAAGGTTATCTGACAAATTCAGCCCATATTTCAGTTCATAAATCATTCATAAGCTGATCGTGACTTCCACAATGCATTCATTATTCATAAGTGCTCACTGAATAATTTGTGCAAACAAATTTCAGCCTATAGAGTACCCGTGAGTTGTTTTGTGTTTGGTGTATGATCATGGTGTTTGGTTTTATTTTCTTACTGTATGCAACTTCTAAGTCAGAGGGTAGTAGATAACATTGAATAGTTACCAAAGCAAATGGAATACCTTTTGTGTATGAGACAAAGAATATTTATGTTATGCTTTGCCATTGCTGCTTTTAACACAAAAGCATTGGTGGGTCTGTTGCTGCTTACATCTTCAAACAGAAGGCCACAAAGATGTGGTTCAGTTGGGTCTGTTCTGCCTATTCTGCTTAAGAATTGTAAGTCCAGACTCTTAGTGTTGTCTAGTTCTGCATGGATTTTTCTCAGGAAATGTTTTTATGCCTAACTGGCCCTCTCTCCTTACTTTTTTTTTTTCCCTTCCTTCAACAGAGTTTTTGCATGTGCTTTCCTCTTCATGAAAACTGTGATTCACCTGGTTTCCAGGGGAGTAGGGTATTGGGTAAGAGAAGAAAGGGTGAGGAGTAGGAGATGGTATCAGGAAGATTAATAATAATAAAAAAGATTTTCTGGAAATTATACACGAGTTTCAAAAGTCTCCAATGAGAGGGCTTGAGCTGATGTAAAGAAATCCTCAGCTCCTTTTAAGTAAGACAAGAGGTTAAAGTGTGGGGAGTTTCCTGTTATCCTGTTTGCCAGAGGAAGAAGGTCGGAGAGACTCATTTTATCTTCCCTGCCATAAGCAGCACCCTAGTGGGCAAAAAGTTACCGAAGTAGGGCTTTGGAGAGAAGGATTTTTCTTCTTTCTCTGCCACTGTTATGAAATATAACCTTAAAGTTATTGAACCTGTTTTCCTTTACTTCTCCCTTCTGTCTGCTACCTCTATTCCGACTACAAACTACTTATAGAAGGCACTGCATCTGATTGCGGTTGTGCTGTACATACGATGGGGCCATGGTGGTATGTGAGGGATGCTGGAGACAGCAGCACTAGTGTGTCCTGCCTACGGGTCCTTTCACTCAGCCTCTATGGTAGTGGTATATCCTGTGTACCTCCTGAGTAAGTATCTTTTTTTTTTTTTTTCATCATCTTAAACTGATAGCTGCTGGCTTAGAGGCCATTGACCTTTTTAGGAGTCTCAAACTGTTTTCCTTCCTTTATGTCTTGCCATGCTGGTTTTTAATAATGGAAAACCTCTAAAGTGGAGGTACATTCCTTAATTGAGGATTCTGAGAGAGACTGAAGTTCAGATGCTATTTAATTCCATTTGCCTGTAGGAAAACAACGGGAAACAAGTTTTCAGTTTTCTCTTCATTATAGAGAACA
Source organism: Haliaeetus leucocephalus (assembly GCF_000737465.1). Lineage (NCBI taxonomy): Eukaryota > Metazoa > Chordata > Aves > Accipitriformes > Accipitridae > Haliaeetus > Haliaeetus leucocephalus. The sequence goes on from NW_010972676.1 coordinate 7,420,964, forward strand.
CATGAGTTATGAAAAGGAGTTGACAAGGTATTCCTTAAGCAGCTGTTGAGATGTAAATTTCAAGGCAACAGTCCTTTTTATCAGTAGTTTGGGTTAACAGACTGTTAACCCTGGTCTGTTTCAAAGTGATACTGAGCTGTTTTATTGTGAGGGGAAGTAGAATATGGTATAAAACTGCTAGTTATATCTGTACGTTTAGTGTCCCAGGTTTTTTGTTATTGTGGGCATCAGATGTCTTGTGCACCAGACATCTGGAGTGATAAGCAAATCCCATCTTTTGTGTATACACATACAGGTAATACATGGTAGAGTCCTGGAGTTACTAATATACATCTTCTTGATGAGAAAAAGTCCCACACATCCCAATTATTCCTGTTTGGAAAGCAATAAATATTAAGGTTGTCTGATATTTGTACAATTGTACCATCCAGGAGGTCTAAGGAAGATTAAAAACAGCCTCATACTTCACACTAGGATGGCATTCCTGAAGGCCTGGGCATTAAGTACTGCTCATGAGAAAATCTAAGGCACTGGCTATTTGAGATTGTATTTGGATGCTAGAATTAAATCAGAGAGAAAGGATACAACCCAGAAGTCCCATGACATGTGTGACATTGTTCAAGTTGCATTCCTCAGCCATTGTCTTGGTTTCTATGTAGTATTTGTAATGTCGAGAGGAGAGTCTGGATAACTTGTTCAGGAGGTCTGGATGCCTCTAGGCATCCTGACCTACTAAGATGAAAGTTGGACACTTTCTGCTACCAGGTAAAGGCATAATTGTGTGATGACAATACCTACTTGGTGACCTGTTATCATCATTGCATCAGACAGCAATTTTTGCAGGTCTGTTTGGAAATAGTTCCCTTATTTACACCCACTGGTTCTTCACTGGGAATGAGAAAAGAAATGAGCATCCCTATTGCTAGCATTGGATGTTAGCCCAGTTTCTGAATGAGAAACATATCGCATATGTGAATTTAGGCACTGAACATTGGTGTTTGGCCTTCAGTCATAATTCCTTGAATCCAGACAGTTCTCAGCAATTTGGGAGAATTTTACTGAATATCTAATTCTGGATTCAAATTTCACTGCCTATTAGGTGCTCATAAACTTTGCCAGTCTCTGAGCCACAAAAACGAAGCTGTGTTTTCCAAATAAGATGCAACCACTTGTTATGCTGGTGTGGGATTTGATAGTGATGAGAAATATTTTCTCATGTCTAGAAGTAAGCCCTCCAAGGTAGGAACACGGCACAGTTGCAGCAGTATGTTTACTGAGAAGAAATTTCTGTTGTGCCTTCAAATAAAGGGGTTGTGTGAAAGAAGAAAAGAGCGGGTAGAACTTCTTAAGCCAGTTTTGCTGCCAAAACTAGTGCTTCCTAAGCTGCACCCTCACTGTAAAATGATGAATAATGTAGCATCTTTTGTAGTACTGATTTTGTTTGAAGCAAAAAAGCAAGCATCTATATTAAAGGGCTCATCTTTTACAAGCCCTCAGTTCACCTTCAATACTTTAATATGTACCACTAATAATGATTACAGTTGAAGAGATGCCATTTTGCCATATGCCCTTTCATTGGTCTCTAGGGAGTATTTGCAAGTACACAGAGATAAATGTAAGTTATTGCTATGATAATCAAACCATGTGTGTCATATGGCACAGAGAAATGATATACTGTTTAATAAAAAAAGCTTTCTTTAATTAAGCAACATTTCATTCAAAAACATATATAGGCATTTATCTTGTATATATGATTAAATAAATATAGGTGTCATGGAAAGGGCTAAAATTCTGTAAGCAGGAGCTGAAGGTTACTTGTTCAGATCTGGAGTCCTCATAAAAAGTGATACCTTTTCTTGTCCTCTCACATATTGTGCTTAAATGATCTTTCCTTTCTCCCTCTGCTTTACTGGGTACTAATCAGCTATGTAATTGAACTGGCAACACTTTCATTGCTTAGGTTATCAGTCCATATTTTTTACTAAATTCAGCCGTCCTTATGTCTAACAAAATATATGAGCTTTTGAATGGAAAAATTCACAGCTGGAGATTTTCAATCACTCAGTAAATAACAGAGGCAGTGGAATTAATTTTGTTTCTTCATGTTCTTGCTCTAGATTTTCCTTCTTTTCTAAAGATTTGTTTTAAAGTTTATAGTTTGCCTATTGAGAATACACATTTCTAAAGGATTTCAGTGGAAGGAAAAAATGCTGTCAGTATACTCTGCCTTCCCTGTTCCAAGACGTTATCCATCTAAAATGTATCCTTTTTTGTTTTGCCAGATTTGATCAGCTCAAGACACTTAGGGAATTTTCCACCTCCCCAACTACTCCTGAATATTTCCATAGCTGAAAAAGAATATCTTTCTGTAGTTAGCAGGAGGGTATACCTACTTACCCCAGGCCAGAATATCCTCCTTAAAACAAGAAATCCCTCATGAAAGAACATCAGGTCCCAATCCTGTAGAGGGAAGAAGGAATCACTATGCGGCTAAAAATTAGATTCTAATTATGTAAAAGCTGAATAAAATAGGAATCGGTTAATTGACACCAACACAGAGAATTGCAGAAAACAACCCAGGGCTAGCTCCTGCTGCATCCAGTTGATGGAAGGATTCTCACCCGCTCAAATAGAAACAGCATCAAGCTCCAAATAACTCTAGCATTTTAGCTGCTGTTTGTTTGGGGTTTTGCGATCTTTCTTTCTTTCTTTTCTCTGCTTCTGACAACCTAGCTGTCAGGAAACTAACCTGCTATTTAATCTAATGATGTGTTTACATTTATTAATCAATTTGAATATATATCTTCCTCAATGTGACATTCTTCCCCCTTGTCTCCCCCCCAGATCTAAGCTGGCAGCCTTCAAAGTGATGAGTATCTTTCTTTCTTTTTCACTTGAGAAAGTGGCACAGAAGTTAAAGCACTTCAAAGAGATTGTTATCTCTCCATAGCTATTGTATAATTAAACAACAACCTCCCCATACCAATGTACCTTCTCCTTGATCGTTAAGTATGAAAACAAAAAGAAGAGGCATCTCCTGTTTGTCTCATCTAACAGATGAGCATTAGCTTTTCACCTTTCTGCTGTAAACTGGCTCGGTGTTGTTGGAAAGAAGCTGAACTAAGGCAGAAAGGTTTGCATGCTGCTATAGGAAATTACTAATATAATCTCTGTACCAATTGATTAAATTGTGCGGATGTGTGATTAATGATAGCTTGGTCAAATGTGACCTTTTAAATATAGGACAGGATCTGTGCAATGACTTGCAAGATTTAATGTGGATTTTTAAGCTATGGACAAGGGGACACTTTGCTTGTTCCTTTTGCTCAGCATGTCTCAAATAGGTTTTAGCTGTAGCAAATTAGGTAGAGCTAGATGAAATGAGAGCCACCTCAGGCTGAATTATCCAACTTAAAACAGCTTTAGCATGCTATTTTTAGATTTAAATATTCCTGCTTCATGGTGGGAGATGCCAAAGTTAATCTGCTTACGAAGATTCAGACTTCTAAGGTTTCCACATGGGGTCTGTTCAGCAAGAAAATAGATTTTCTGTTTTAGTGTTTTAAACAAATTTAACTTTAGATTTTTAATTTAGCTGGAGGAAGCAAATTGCTATCCAGGACCACATTGTGGTATGGTAGGTAAATCTTTACCGGAGCCACATTTTCAAGCATGCAAACTCACATTGTGCCACCAACTTTGATGAAGCTACAGGATTTGTGCCATCAGCCAAGGAACTCGCTTCTCTGGAATCAGTCAGTGTTAGTGCTAAGAGAGGGGACAGAATGATATGGCACCAGACACTCTTTATTTTAAGTTGTTTCCACAAAAAAAGCCTGATCAAAGGTGTTTAAAAATCTCTCTCCTATTACTGTAAATGATAGTAGACTGACTGTATAGAACTGTAAAAGTCAACTGAAATAAGAGAGGTGACAGCATTTTACTTTGTTTCAGACTCACTGCAGTATGGTTTAATGAAAGCATCTTCTAAAAGCTAGTTTATGTTTGAGCTGTAATTCATTGTTATATATAACATAATGATGACTATTAGTGTTGCTGATCTACGATAGAGGGCTGAATGTGCAAATAGCTTTTCCTCTAGTCTGGAACTAAATGTTACTGGCCTGGCTGCAATCCCAGCTGGCTGGTTAAAGAAATGTGTCAAGGGATCACAGGAATATAGACATCAGTGGTGCATGTGGAATTAAAGCTTGCTCTGAGCTCTTGATTCCTTTGCTCTCCTTAAAGATTTCCAGCACAGTGTGATGTGGATAACTCTTTTTAGCACAAAGAACCTGTCCAAGCAAGTGTATGAAGTATGGTTTCAGATGAGTTTTCTCTAAGGAAAATATTTGTCTTTAAATCTTTTCAGCTCTAATTAAGCCCATGTACCTACATTTCATGTCTGTGAGCTGTAATTGCTAACATTTGCACAGAGGAGCAAATGAGGAGCTGCCATGACTGCTTTGTAAAATGCACGCAAGCAAAAATGCACACAAGCAGAATCTGGCAGTCAAGGCCAGTCAGTTTAATGACTGACTGACTGGTTCTTGTGAAAAAGGATGCAGCTCTGCTATATTTGGAGCCTGCTTCAAATACATACGCCTTCTCTTCAGAACTGGGGATTGCAAACTTCTCTTCCCTTCAGGGATTAGACTGCTTTGTGGCAGCACTGCCAGGGGAAAAGGCTGCTGCAGGCCAGAAGAAGCCTGGGGGAAGGCTGTGCTTGAAGGAGGAGCTGTAGCCACAGGACAGAGGTGCCTTTGCTTCCCTCCCAATCCATGATGTAGTTATCAAAAGCACAAGGCTAGGCTGGCAGCTTAGGGTAACAGCTACAGAAATAAGGGAGGAAGGGAGGAGAAGTAGTTGTAGCTGACTGCATAGAGAAGAACCAGTTCATTTCTTGGCTCCAGTCCTGCTGTGCCCAAGTCCTGCCTGTCCTGCTGGTACAGCAGGTAGGTGTGGGCCTGATGGAGTTGTCTTATCCCCCCTTTTCTTCTTTCCTTGAGGCAGTAGGAGCTGCTCCTTAATATGCCCATGGCAGAGAGTATGGATCTTAGCTCATTATGCTGTGGATCCAAGCACAAAGGAGAATGCTTCATTTTTTCTGTTTGTGGGTTTGCTTGTTCCGGATGAGTGGACTGAAATGATTTTCTCAGCGGAGAATGGATATGTGGGAGGTACATGTGTTTCTGTCTCCAGACAATAGCTACCTTGCTTCTGGAACTGTTCTTTTGGCCTGATTTTTCACCTTGCCCAGCTATCAGTGTAAGTCAAGGCATAGTTTCAGAGATTGAATTATACTACTGAAAGGTTACTGATGGTGTGAAATCATAGTCTAGCTACTCATGTCAGCTCCCTGGGAGTAAGGAAGGAGCTGAATGCTTCCATGCAACAGAAACAGTCACTGCAGGCAAATCCAGTACCTTGTCTGAGACTTCAGCAAGGAGTTCACTGTCCTCAGGTGAGGTACCAGGGGAGGTATGTGAATCTCTGCTAGTGAACCAAAACCACAAGTCTATTGCATCAGCTTTTATTTACCAGAGTTATAATGGAGTTTATTCTCTGGAGTTATTACTGTCACTCATTATTAAAGGTCTAATTAATGCCGTTGATTCTTTATTATTGGTTTAGAATTAATTTTTTATTTCCCACTTCATGAATATTAGCTATATAAAAATAAAGGCTTTAATTAATTGACTGAGTTAACTTTTCCAATATATATCAGTCGTGCTCCTTCCCACACACGTATCCAGAAAGGCAGAATAAAAGTGACATATGGTAAAGGAAGCAGAATGTCTAAGCTCAGGTCATTAAAGTGGTAATAATAAAGGCTTCACCAAATGGAAAATGCCACCAGTCTACTCCAAACTGTCTTGATCAACACTCAATTCATTTTTATTGTTTATAGTGTTAATTATTTTGGGGGGAGAAAAAAAAAGTATAAATTTAATTCATAGCATGGTTGTTAAATTGTAAATAACTGAAACCGCTTAAGTTTTTCCTCTAATAAAATTGTAATTGGCCTTTTAAAGTAACTGCACTAATAAATTTCTCTTCTCCCTCCTCCTCATACTTAATAAAGCAGAGATTCTTAGTTGCCATAAGTCAGTGTCACTCCTTTAGTCCTGTGAAATTTTGCTAGCCTATGCCAGCTGAGAATCTGGCCCAAAGCAGGGCTGAGACAAAGAAAGAGAAACATCATCTACAAGGTATTTGTGCATAGGATTGTTACTCAGGCTGAAGTCAAGGCTTTGCCACTTACAGAGGAGCAAAATATGGCATTAAAATTATATATACTCATTGAGATGTTTTATATATAGTGATAGAAATTTGGAGTAAAAAATATGGTTCCGTTTTGCAGTTGCTGCTAGTTACATATTAAACTGATTTTATTAATGTACTAAACAAATGATAGCTGTAATGCACCACTTCTCAGTATAAGTACCTATGTGTTGCTTGTTGTTGTAGCACCTCTGTACCTTCTGATCCACAGTGTACCTAATCTCAACAATGTGGTTGTTAAATGGGCCAAAAACCTAGATTCATCCCATTTTAGTCCCATGGCTTGAATTACCAGAACTGGCTGTGCACCTGCTGTGGAAGGACAAGAGCCTCCAAAGGGTGAATACTTTTATAAAGTACTTTTATATGAAGATATGAACGATCGAGCCAGGCTGCTTGGGCAGTGAGTAGTGAAGCAGAGAGATGAATAGAGGTCTTCCAAATTTTGAATGGCCTGTGATTTCAGGAGTGTCCTCTCCGTAGTAATCTTAGATCTGATGTTTTGTTCTTATTCTCTGTGCCATTTCTGATAGCAGCTGTGCCTAGAGACATTTCTTTCTTAAAATCACCTTGGATAAAGTCATTGTTTTGTGCACAAGAGTGCTTCAGGTTCTTCTGCTTACTACTGTCAATATATTTCTGGGTTTTGGATGTGAAGCCTCTCTCTCAGTGGTTAGTGTATTTCCAGGATGCTTCATCTACAGATTCTGCATTAAATATTGAGGCTTGTACATGCAACCTTTATAGTTTTGCATGTGTACAGAAGATTTTATACATGGCAGTACACATTCCCAAGTGCAGTGATCCCATTTTCTTGGGTTTGTACTTGCAGATTTTGGTGTACCTTTGCATTCATACAGAAGGTATGTGATATTCTCGCAGCAATTTGACCTGCACAGGAGTGTGGCAGAAGCCCCAGGGTGGAGCGCAGTCCTGGAACTCGACTCTGGTTTCAGGTGCTGGGTTGTGCAAGCACATAACCATGCTCCTCTTCATGGATGTAGGGCAGGGCTCTCCCCCTTACTGCCAGCAGCCACCCAGCTTCCATAGTCCCTTTAAGTTTTAGAGAAAGGAAGCCACCCAAGATATCACTTAATGATACTGTTGTAGCTGCAGTCTCCCAGTTGTACTTGAAGAACCATTCCTCCTGTTCCAGACATGGGAGTTTGTAGATGCACCAGAAATTGACCCTTACGTGTCAGATTGAAAGAAACCTGCTCTTGGTGACTAATTATCCTGAGTCTGCAGTGTGGCTTGCTGATTCCCTGTAAATAGCACTTAGTCTAGTCTCAACCTGTTAAAAGTGTATGATGTTTAACTTTTTTTTTCCCCCAAGTATTTCATTTTGACAGCACTATAAACAAAAGCACTTCTATGCATCTTTCTTCACTGAATTATTTATTTGACTGTAGATATGAATCATTCTTTATTGCGGAATACAGTGCAGTCAGGTCCTAGTACTAAAACATCAGTGCTAATTAGCACTGGAAATAAAATTGTCAAAAATACTTGATCCTAATTAGGGTCTTTTTAATGTTTATACACTGTGGACTTGATCTTCCTCCCAATGACTGTGTAAATCTGGAATGCTTTCACTGAGTGTAGTATGGTATTCATGCAAATGAGATGATAACTTTATGGCTTGTTCTTATGGTTATTATATGCTGTTAGCTAAATAAGAAAGCAGTTCAAACTTTAAATTGATTAAGCAAAATCAGTCCACGTTTCCTACTGCATATCTAAAGCATAGACATTTTAACAGCTATGCAATTCAAGAAGTATAGATCTGACCATACTCTGAAAAATAATTACATACTCTTATCTATTTTACATAGGAATATGTGTAGATAATTAACTGACTCGTTTTTATATTAGCTGGCATTGTTCAGTTCATATGGCTAAAGTATTAGAGTTGATCTGCACAACGAGCGATATGGAGTCATATGTGTTAAACGTTACTCAGGTCCTCTGAGGCTTCCCCACATAGTTCATTTTACCTTTCTGTTTCTTTCCCTTTGAAATCAATTATCTGTCTGTCTTTTTCTTAAGGGAAGCTCAGCTACTTCTTGATGTAATTCCTCAGCTGTTCCCCATCCATTTTCCCAATCGCCATGTTCATCAAAACACTCAATTCTATAATATTGCCTCAGCTTTGTACTTCTGTCACAAGAGTTTTCTAGAATAACCTTTTGATGGTTGGGCCCAAAACCTAGATTTAACCAGATATGAAATCGGTTTGGATTTAGTATTTTAATCCATGTCTTCGCAACTGAGACAAAGTTTAGATTTGTATCTGAACCTCATTGAACTTTGAAATAGGTCACGTTTAGTGAACTTGCAGGATCTCATCCTTGATAAGCAGGAGTTTTTGAATCCTGAGTTATCTCTCACTGACTCCTGGTGATCTGACCGGGACCTCCAGAAGCACTTCTGCAATTCCTCTAGTCCAGACTTTATATGCAGTAGGCTATTCTCTCTAAGGTCCGTGCCCTGTACTTTATAAGCATAAAGACAAAAAGAAGTATATATTCTTTGTTTTTGTGAAATGAAAGTGAACTTCAAAAATCATAACTGCTTTTTCTTAAGACTTAAATTCAAATGCAGTTATGCCAAAACAACATGGTTGCAAACTGTTTATTTTTGCAGCTAAATAAGTAGAAGCTAAAATAGAAAACATTTTTTTTTACAGCAAATAATTGACATGTTATTTTTCTTCTTTATAAATTGCTTAAGGTGGCTTATGATTTTATTAATATATTTATAAATTTCTTATAACTGTTTGGATAATTATGTAGATAATTCTTGAGCTGTTAAATAGTTTATAAACAATTTATTTTGAGGATTTTTAGTTCAGAATGCAGGGGTTATCAGTAGCTGGTTTCCTGGGTCTGTAGGATGAGTGTTGGATCCCCATGTGGGACCTTTAAGGAATATTGGAGTAGAAAAGAAATAATAGTGACTTTAACTGGGCCGATTTAGCCGTGCAGCATATTAGGTTTCTGGTATGACACTCCCACTTTGAATCTTGCTGTCTGGGAGTATTGTCTAATGTTTAGCCCTAAATTGAGCCAGGTCTGAACCGATGCCAGATCAGGCTGAATTACTTCAGACATTTACTTGAGGATTTGCTCACCCCAGGTTCTCTTAGGTCAGGTAAGAATAGAAACTGCTTTGTTGTTTAGCAAAAAATTAGAGAGGTGTTCTGAAGAAATGGATCACTTCTTTTGCATATAGGTCCTGAACGAATAGCCAGATGAAACTGTTTCCCTGTGCCAGTCTCCTTTGCTGTCCTGAGTTCAGCTTTATGGGGACTTGAGCCTGGTTCTGTCTTGCTGCAGGCCCATCAGCACAGTCTGGAGAGGCCATCTAAGCAGTGCATAGATGTATAGTGACATATATGTTTGTGTTTGATTAAATATGATCCAATAAATGGAGAGATTGCATTTGTCACCTGTCTGAGGAGGTTGAGTAGGTAACAGGGGAGATGCCTAGGAAAAAGCTGTTCAGCGTGCTTTAGGTTGGATCTCATTTCATTCCAGAAACTCCAACTCGTCAATTCCACTGCATTTAAGATGACTGTAATGAGGGATGTAATGTCTCTGTGAATTACCTTAAAATCTTTTAAAAGCTCTGTCACTATTCTTTCCCTTGAGATTAAAGACTCATCTTGGGTATTCGCCATCTAGGAATCTACCTAATTACCTGAGGTTGTACGCTGGTCAGTAAGAGATACTTTGTGAAGGACAGGGGAATTGTTCTAGTGTTTGAAATGTCAGTAATTGGGCACATCATTCCCCTGGAGATCGGTTTAGAGGAGAAGGAGCTAGGAAAGTCCTGATCTTCTGACAGGAAACTCCTATTTCATGAGATGAGCCATCTCCTAAAGTGGGTCATCTCCCTACCTCTGGGACTTTCCCACAAAGTGGCTGGGTTGCATGAGGACTTCAGACTGGGCAGAAGACAAGGCTCAAAGAATGTATTGCTGCATCCAAGAAAGTTGCTGGCTGTTCATAAGTCCAAAGTAATTTCCCCTAGTTATAAAACAAAATTCCCTTTCTAGTCTAGTGAGTAAAAAGTATAAGGATGCTATCAGCCCTTGCCTTCACAGAGACAGTCTCATGCACTACTGTAGCAGCTCTGCAGCCCCTTTTGCTTCATCACTCTCCCTGCCTTTCCCAGGCTGCACTGAACTCTATTCCCTGATCAGCTCCCAACTCCTTCAGAGCATTTTAACTTGCAAAACATAGTTGCTCATACGGAGCAACTAGTTTTGCCATTCCCTGGAGATCCATTCTGTCTGGCTTGTCTCATTGACATTGCTCTGGCTAGTTCTCCTGGGTCTCATATCATGCAGACTGGAAGGAAGGGCTCTCATTTGTCCAAAACCAAGATGAGGGCTGTGGGTTGTGTTTGCAGGCTCTGTTGGAGATGGCTAAATGAGGTGTATGCCCTCCCTAATCACTGCAGGATGCAGTTAGGCCTCATACTGATATGCTGGGCTTTACAAGACAGTTGGACTACTGCTCTATCTGTCTGCTGTGGGATCAGACATGAGGAGGATGGTCACTTCATAGTGCCAGCTGGGTTTGGGTTTCATCCCAAGTCAGAACCCACTTGCCTTGAGGGAATGGGATGAGGAACAAAGTTCCAGCTTGATGGAGAGCAGTAAGAGCCCAGCCTTGCACTGATTTGGCATCAGTCCTTCAATGGGAAGGCCTCGTGATGGTTAATACCCATCATGAGAATTGTGAGGCAATTAAAAATTATTAAAGAGGATTTGTTTCTTCCACTGAGCTGTTTTTAAATTTGTGCTGGGAAGCCTGCTCAGCAATGTAGTATAGAAGCAGAATAAATAATCTTGTACTTGGATCATGCTCTACTAATGGAGTCTTTTTCCTGACCAGCTCAGGCCAGCAGTAATACGGATCCTTCAAGCCAGGATCACCCAGCTTCTGCCCATCCCTGGGCCAACAGCTCTTCAGGTTGACCTTGAAATAGAGATAGTTAAAGTGCTGTCCATGCAGTAGCACTAGAAAGCCTTTAAAACCCAGTGGCCTGGATCTGGCTTGCAGCTTACTGGTAGCCTGCACTTGCAGGCAGGGCTGATCTGAAGGCATACCCTGCTTGTACTTGTCCAGCCAACATTACCAGGAACATGACTATTCCCCAGTTTCTTTCCACCGATGAGGAACTATTGCATTGGTAACTCTATCCTAAGCAAGAGCAGCAAGGGAAGCCCACAGTGGAAGCCAAAATTCAGTCTTAATTCAGAGAGTAAAATCTTAGTGCCAATGAACTTGGAGGTAAAATACATCATTGGTGCCAGGTGCTCACATTCATGGTGCTCAGATCCAGGACAAACACAGGTCAAGCTTGGGAAAGGATGGCAATCTTAGTTCCTTCTCACATGATGTTAGCTTAAATTGGGTCCCTAGGTATAGCTCAATAATAAATATGTAATAAACTACTGAACTTTTGAAAGTTTTCCCTGTAAAGTTATAAAATATGCAAAGTGTTGCTTGAGAGACTGAAATGGTTTCTTCACAGTCATGTTTACCCAGTAGATCATACATGTTTATTAAGTATCTTAAATCCTTTATTAGGGTTACCCAAAAGAGTTATTTTGTTCTAGCTGTTAAATCAATATTTAGGCAGGTTTAAGCTACTTATAATTTTTCCAAGGCAGTAGAATAGCTTACTGTGCTTTAATCTATCCAAAAAGAACACATCTAGAAAGTATTTTTAAGTACTTTGAAGAAATATTATGACACTTTGTTGACAAGGTAACTCCATCTAGACAGCAACATGAGGAAAAAGTGAAAAGACAGGGATTACTTGACTTTGAAAAAAAGAGTAAAGAACATTCTTCTAACATATTTCCATGACTCTTGTCTGAGCTGAAATTGATGAATAGAAAGTTAAGCGTTCTGGATATTGATGCTTTTTACACCATATCCTAGGACCATGAGTTCTACCAATGCATGATGTTAATATTTTATGTATTGTGCACAAAATTTATAATGTGTTGGGAAATAGACAGTTGCCTGATGGTTTCTGCAAAGTAATACTTTATATCATGCTTCTAGAAAGTAGTTTTCTCCTTATAAGTTGTTAAAACACACTTATCAAGCCTTAGTTTTATTTTTAAGCTATAGAAAACTGTTTAAAACACGTTTGTTATGCAAAAACTTTCCATCTCAACATGGCAAGTATGTATAGCAAAAATTATTTGGTTTTCAGACTGAATTGCCTGAACCATATTTCACACATTATAAGATGCATAAACACATACTAGTGAAAAGACTTGGTCTTGAAAATACTCCACTTATACATATAGGAATCTATGGGATGAGGTTCTTAATTTATTACATAAGATGGCCAACACAGAATTGGAGGCATTTCTTTATGGTAATTAAATAAATTACCTTGGAGAGAATGTAGATGTTAAGTTTAACATTTCATTTAACATTTCCCTAGGCCTTCTATATTTAAGTAAACTGGAACTGGGATTTTTGTTTGGATCATTGAAATACTCCCACTTCTTGTTTATTCTCAGTGGTAGTATCACACTCCTATTCTGTGTTTTTAGGGTGAAATAGAACATCCAAGTTGATGATCAGACTTTTTATTCCTACCACAGAAAATAATGATTTATTTGACTTTGGCCATCTTGTAAACATCCTAGAGCACAGGAATCAAACAGAGAAATACATAAGACATCTTTATTGATTTATACATACAATGACATTTACAGTGTGTGGTTGCCCAAAGTAGCAACATACAATTTGATCTAAGCATGGATATAAGTTCCCAGGCTCAGCCTCAAGAATAAACAAAATGGCAAAACTGGAATTCAAGGAAAAGATCATAGACTGAATCTTCTGAAGAATTTCCAACTCATTTTACATGTCATTCAACTTAAATCATCTGATCATCTTTCTATGTTAGAATGGCATTTTTTGTTTTGGAAAGCTGCTTGCCGTAGATGAGAGTTTTGTGAGGGAATGAAGGTCACGACAAATAAGTCAGCAGTTACATGATGTGGTATCTAAAACACTGGCATAATTTCCCTACTCCAAACAGAGGGAAATTTTGAAGTATACCATTGCTGTGCCAGCAATGAGAGCCATGTCAGCAGACCTAAATCCAGGCTTTGGGTTTGTTTGTGAGCTCCAGACTCTCATCGAGTTATGTGCAAATGTGGGCCTGTATCAAAACACAGTAGGTAAATATATTTGAGTCTGGTTTAGATCAAATGTGTTGCATGCTCCTGTACCATCAACGGGCTTTACGAAATACAATGCAAAATCTTATATCTGAGTTGGACCTAAGCATTACAACATTTATGCAAATAGTGGCATTGGATTGTCATTGTACTGTGGTCACTTCAGTGATTCTGGAGACACACAGAATACAAACATGGTTTTACGCCTTTACTCAGTAGAGGAGTTGAGAGTATAAGAGAGTTTGTTCTCTTCAACAGATGGGTTTTATATCCAGTCCAGAGAGAGAAAAAATGTCCTCCTGTATGGAATATTGCCAGTTTGAATCCTGATGAAAGGATTAGTGTCTTTGGATCTGGGCCCTGGAAATGGCTGATTTAATGCTATGTCTTTTACCATTTGTCTTGGCAGCTGACGTTTTACCAGTGGCACCATGTGTTTATATACAGGGTTATCCAAAGAGAAGAGTAAATGGAATGAGGGGCCGCCCATGACTTGTGTAGGTCATGTTGTTGTAGTAATGTATTCCCAGAGCCAAACGGGACAGCTACTTCCCCCAAAACCTGTCTGTCGTCAGCTTGTATTTCAATTTCCCTGCAGTGTATTTGGACTGGGTTTTGGGCTACATATTTTTTAATATCCTGAAAGGGTGTTGTAGTGAGGTGGGTGCTAGTCTCTTCTGTCAGGTGGCTGGAAATAGGACGAGAGGAAATGGCCTCAGGTTGCACCAGGGGAGGTTTAGGTTGGATATTAGGAAAAGTTTCTTTACTGAAAGGGTTGTCAGGCATTGGAACAGCCTGCCTGGGGAAGTGGTTGAGTCACAGTCCCTGGAGGTATTAAAAAAGCATGTAGACAAGGCACTTCAGGACATGGTTTAGTGGGCATGGTTGACGGTTGGACTCGATGATCTTAAAGGTCCTTTCCAACCTAAATGATTCTATGATTTTATAGTTAGCTATTGGTAATTTTAAAACCTTTGAGTATCTCCACTTCACCAGACTTTGATTCCAAGGCCAGTGTGTTGTAAGAGCTGGAAGTCGTATCCAGTAGCATTTCTATGGATAATGTCTTCTCCAGGGAACATGTTGCTTTTTAAAAGACCATATGGTTAACCTCTTAAGACTGTTATTTGTGAAAGAGAGGAGAGACCTGAATGTGACTGTCACATCTTGAGGTCTGACTTTTGACAGCCCTGCTCTTCATTTCCAACAAAGGAATTACTATTGTTTATTCCTTTCTCAAAGAGATTCAAGTGGACTGCAAATAGGCTGAGGATGGGCACTCCAGAGTCTCTCCTTGTATGGCTTCTCTTCACCTACCATCATGAGGCTAAGGGTGCTGTTGCTACCAGCTCATGTCTATGTTTTACATCCTCCATGAATGACACCTGTAACATGTTAGGCTGCTGGGAAAATACTGTGACCAAAGTACAGTCCCAAGACCTCCCTCTGAGTTTACCAGATAAACTATGCTAAATTTAATGGGCAACGGAAATTATATTCATGGCTTTCACTGTAGCATATTTTCAGTTAAAGGGATCTCATTGCATGATGGGTGTCACAGCAAAACATAGACTTTGCATTGTTTTATTAGAAAGCATTGGACTGTCCCCATTTCAATGTACTGTACTAGGAATGTTGTTGTTAACTGTGTATTGACACAGTATATCGTGTGAGTGATCCAAGTTCTAATGGCTTTATACTCTCCGTCAACATGATGTATCATAATTGCTTTTTTGGACCAGTTACAAGCTGAGCGTAAATAGTATTAATGAATTCAGGTTTATTATGTGTAAGTGTATCTGCAGTGCAGCAAATATGCATCCATCCATGAAACATCTTAGCATGCTCAGGGCAGGACTTCCCCCTTTCTTTCTCATCTTCTTCCTGCTTATCTGCCTTCTGAAAGGCAAAATAACTTGCCTCGGTTTTTCTTCAGTTGTTACTGATCTCCTCAGCCTTGGCACTTCACCACATTTACTGGATACACTCTTGCATTTCTGTCATGTCTTTTGTTATGAGCAGATTGCCCATATAGTCAAATCCATTCACAGGTTGCTGGCCAAGGGCTGTGTTGTATTGACAACATGAGGTATTTTATTTTATCCTTTTTGTGTATGTCTTGTATTTTACATATCATCAGACTTTTGCTTCTCTTGCCAGTGTGCTGGGGAATTTTGGAAAACAACATGGGAAAGAATGAGATGACAGCTGTAGGTAAGCCAAAAGCAAATTCTGCCCTTGCTTTCCAGGTCTGAGGCCTCACTGCAAACCCCTTCTGTGCTCTCCACCCAAAGGCTTGGCCTTCTCCTGAGAGACTGCCATTGTCAATTGTGTCAAAAGAGAGTGAGTTGGGGGGGTGTCTTCGTAGTGTCCACAGTTTCTTCCTGAATTAAAGTGATCTGTGATGGCTTGTGATGCGCCCCTCTCTGAAGGCTCTGGGGCTGTGTTCTGTCATGCTGCGCTGCATTCAGACCAGTATTTGTGTGTATTTCAGAGGTGAAATTCTAACTGCATAAAGAAGAGCAGAAGCATGACAGAGGGGAAGGGCGGTTCTGGGTTTGAGATTGCAGCCTGGGAATTATGGCACGTGGATTCAGGTTTTTGTTCAGCTATATGTTCTGCATCATCTGCCAACCTTTGAAATGGGGCAGTAGCAGTTACCCCACAGAGATAAGTAAATTATTAGTTGATGCTCAGGTATTCTAAGTCTACGAGACTATATAAGACAGCTGTACAGACTGGACCCCACTTTCTCAGTGGGCCTTCTGAAGTCCTTGCCATCCTCCTGCCGTGCAGCTCCATCTGTAGACCTAGCTCTTCTTTGTCAAAACAAACTGCATCTCTCTGTGTAGACTCAAGGGTGGCCCCCACTTTCCCAGTGCTCCTCATACTTTTCTTTCCCCTTGTCCCTAGATTAAGATCAACTGATGTAAAACATCAGAACAAGCATACAGCTGGCTAAAACTGTGGTGGTGCTGGACATTTACACAGAAGTTCTCTCAGCGTGTAATGTGGAGTGCACTGGATTATTTGTTGTCCTGCAGTACAGGAGGCATACAGAAAGGAGAAGAAAGGACTGTGAAAAGATGAGACTAAAATCAAAGGCTGAGAGAAATGAGTAAGAGAGCAGTGGATGTTTCTCTCCGGGAAGTCCTCACCAATCTTTAGGTTTCCTGCTGCCTTCCCACGTTTTATAAATGGACTGAACAGATGACAGTTTATATTCCTATACCTAACGAGATGCTGCTAGTCTTCTGTGAAATTGGTTGGATACCTAGTGATAAGCTAATACTTAGTAGCAGTTTTCTCTCTCGTGACAGTATGAGTCCTAAATACCCAGTTTTATTTGGTGTCTTTTGTTATAATGCAGATGATCTCATTAAGACATGACTGGGGTAGAGCCAGGCTCCCTCTGGACAGCCTTGCTAGTCTGACAAGTTGCTTCTGAGCTGTTAACGGCTCTTGGGGAGACAAGAGCCTCCTGGGGCCAAGGCTGGCTGTGAGGGTACTGCCTGCTGGACGCACACCCACTGTTCCTGCCACAGGAGATGATGTAGATAAATAGATGCAGGGAAAGGGGAAAGAGGGTGCTCAGGCCACCTTTTTCCAGTAGATGTAGCTGGCTAGTGGCTTAGTCTGCTTCTCTCAGTCCTGAGCCTCTGTTGGCCTATGGCTTTAAAGTTTGGTACCCAAAGAGAATGCACAGCTCTGCAACAGTCATGTAATTGCTGTGTCTGGGATGACCTGTCCTGTGGTTAATAATGTACACATATTTCACAGAACTGCCCAGAAAGTGGTAGGCATTTTTGGAGATCAGGATGACTACATCTCTAATGCTAGCAATAAAATTGCCATTTATATTAAAAGCCCCAGAGTGCCAAAAACTTAGTTGGAAGTCATAGATGAGACATTGCTTCATTTTCTCCTGCCCTTGCAAAATCACAGTCAATTTTTGCTGCTGTTTTTAATAATAAATTGGGGAAAAATGTGCATGCTGTAAACCTTTTAGCTACAATTATTTAAACTCTCAGAGTTTTGGGGGTTTTGTTTGTTTGTTTCCCCTCTCCCCCCTTTCTCCCCTCTCCTCCCTCTCCTTTTTGTTGTTTCTGTTCTGTTTTCTGTTCAAGTGTTAGTTAATAACCTTAATATGATTTTTTTAAAAAGTGAAGACAAGTAGTAAGACCTGGTTTGGATAGCTTGGAGGCCCAGCTATTAACTGATGGAA